>NC_137027.1:24563913-24733913 GCF_032717465.1 Coenobita brevimanus | reverse complement strand
GCAAACGGCTTAGAGTTAATTGTTTTACAGGGAGGGGCACTAATCCTCCACCAACCCCACTTGACACATAGGGATGCCAACAGCATCTGGTGTTCCCAGGCGGTCACCCATCCAAGTACTAACCAGACCCAACGTTGCTTAACTTCGCTGATCGGACGGGAAGCGGTGTGCTCAACGTGGTATGGCCAAAACGTAAATTCGAGATATTCATTAACTCACCGAACGATATGATTATTCTCAGCTTAATAAAATCGTGCTTTTGTAACTTTAGTGGAGGGTCGTATTCTGCGTGGCTTCGGGATTTTTCGCAGTTTCTCTTCCTTAGCGCTTTATCCTACAAATTACCCCTTAATATCCCCTTCCACGTTACTGGTAGAAACTGTGTGACTACTGATCCGATAAAAATAACATGCACGAAAACTTTAATTTGGAACAAGGAAAATAAATCGCTTAGGAAGTTACTACTCGCTGTGCTAAGTACAATGAGATTAAGACCCAACTTATTAGGTATGTTTAAAGAAAGTAATGATTGTTCACTGTTCAGTGTTTAAAAAAAAATGTTCAAAGAAAACACAGAAAGGGAAAAACTTCAACAGATTACACTTTACCTTTATCAGGTCTCGAATCGCTGAGAGGTAACGTTATTCATATTATCAGTTTTTCTTCTCTGCTCTCTTCTTCTCCCACCAACCGCTTTCCATCCTTTCCTCCCTTCTCCTCTCACTTCCTCCCTTCTCTTCTTTCCTCTCCCTTCCTCCCCTTTCCTCTCCTCTCTTCTCCTCTCTCTCTCTCTCTCTCTCTCTCTCTCTCTCTCTCTCTCTCTCCTCCTCCTCCTCCTCCTCCTCCTCCTTCTCCTCTCATCTCCTCTCTTCGTTTCTACTCCCCTACCCCACCATTCTTCTACTCCTCTGTGTCTTTTATTTCTCCTTTCCTCTCCTCTTCCCACCTCTCCTCTCCTCTCCTCTTCTCTCCTTTCCCCACTTTTTTTCTCCTCTCCCCTCTTCTCTCCTTTCCCCACTTTTTTTCTCCTCTCCCCTCCCTTTTTTTCTCTCTTGTTTTGCCCCTTCCCTTCTTCCCTTTCGTTTTCCCACCTATTCTCTCCTCGTTTCTGCCGTCCTCGTTTCATTTTTCTTCTCTGTTTTCCTTTCTTCTTCTATCTCTCCCTTTCCTCTCCTTTCTTCTCCATTCCTCTCCTCTCGTCGTTCCTCGCCTCCTCTTCTCCCCATCCCTTTCCTGCACTTGGCTAATTAAAAAACAGCAGCATCTGTATCAGCCATTAGCTTTTGTAAACAGGTGGAGAGATAGCGTGCACAAGCGAGTAATCTGAATTCTACGCCCGATTGTTGTTCGGTGAGCCTCTAGTTCATGAATCGAAGGCATGAGTCTTTGTTCATTTCATATAAGGGTTGATGAGCCAGATTAAAAAAATATATGTACTGTATGTTTGGTGTGTGTGTGTGTGTGTGTGTGTGTGTGTGTGTGTGTGTGTGTGTGTGTGTGTGTGTGTGTGTGTGTGTGTGTGTGTGTGTGTGTGTGTGTGTGTGTGTGTGTGTGTGCGTGCGTGCGCGCGCGCGCGCGCGCCTTTTAATAGTAATAATAAATACTCCGTTTAGTCATGCATGTGGTACTAAAGCAAGATCAAATTTCTGTATGAAGTATTAACATCAAATTCATTTTTGAAGCCAACAGACAAGTAATACTGCTTACTGTAGGATAAGTCAGTCATCGTGGACACTAATTACCGTATTTGCTAATAAAATACAATGGCTTGGTCAGGAAACACTAAATATTCATCGTCATAATAATCATCATCATCATCATCGTCTTCGTCGCCGTCGTCATCATCTTAACCCGTACTCCCCTTTGTCGTATATAGTGTAGAGGGGATTCAGAAATAAGAACAGTAAATTTTAAAATTGTCAGAGCTGTCAACTCATTTCCTAGTAATAACACCACATTTCCATCCACTCATCGATCAAGGCTTTACAGTTCTTGGCTGTGTCCCGATGATTTTTATTTTATTTTTTTCCCCAGTACAAACGTTTGCAGTCAAAGGATAAATGAAACCATAAAGAATAGATAATGACTGTACACCTTTCTACTTCTGTCGCATCCCCTCAAAGTAAAGCATGACCATTTTATTCAGAACAGATAAACCCCCTGGGGGTAGGGGGGTTTTCAAGAATACTCCCCCAGTATCCTTGCTTGTCGTAAAAGGCGACTAAAAGGGTTGGCGGAGGGTTAGTGCCCCTCCCCGGAAAACAACTAACTAAAAAAACAAACAAGAAGCCTCGGACAAGGACTGACCAAACGTTGACGACCCAGGACCGGACAAAGGACTTGGTAATGTGTACATGGAATGTAAGAGGAGCGAATGATGAGGTGAAAGAGAGAGAGATTGTCCAGGTGCTTGAGGATGCGAAAGTGGATGTATGTGGAATAACTGAAACAAAATGGAGAGGAGAAAGTGTGAGAGAATGGGAGTATGGATGGGGTATATGTGCAGGAGTAGATGAGAATGAGAGGGCAAAGGAAGGAGTGTGTATAGTTGTGAGTAAAAGATGGAAGAAGAGCATAAGACAGTATGGATCAGTTGGGTCAAGGATTGTGTGGGTAAAGTTGAAAGTTGGAATACAAATGTGGGCGATTGTGTGTGTGTATGCGCCAACGCAAGATCGTGCTAGAAGAGTGAGAGAAGAGTTCTGGACAAATGTGGAAGTGTGCATGGAAAAGTTTGGAAGGAATGAGAGAGTGTTTTTGATCGGTGATATGAATGGTAAAGTTGGTAATGTGAAGGTGGATGGAATAGTTGGTGAGTGGGGTGTGCCTGCTGAGATAGATGAGAATGGGAGTGCGTTAGTGGACATCTGTGCTGGGAGGGGGTTGGTAATAGCCAATACCCTCTTCAGGCATAAAATGATCCACAGGTATACATGGCGAGTGATGAGAAGGGTGGGTGGTGAACTGAATGAAAGGAAGGCAATGATTGATTATGTGTGTGTGGATGAAAGGATGCGAAGATGTATATTGGATGCAAGAGTTTATAGAGGTTGGGGGAGTGGCCTTTCTGACCACTACTTGGTGGTGGCCAGAATTAGGATGCAAGTAAGATGGAGGAATAGAAGAAGGGAAAGACGAGAGGAAGGAGTAGTTGCAAGGAGAGTGGAAAGGTTACAAGAGGATGAGAAAAAGGCAGAGTATAAGAGAGAAGTGGAGGAACGATTGGGCAAATTTGAATTGGAGCAGATGGGAGACGTGGAAGGTGTGTGTAAGATATTTACAGAAGAAATATGTGCAGCATGTGATGTGGTGTGTGGAAGGAAGAGAAGACGGAGGGGGGTGCAAGGAACAGCGTGGTGGACTGAAGAGGTGAAACAGGCTGTGGCACAAAAGAAGAATGCATACAATGAATGGATGAGAAATAGGGGCGTGGAAGAAGTTGAGAGGCAGAAGAGAGAGTTATATGTGGAAAGGAAGAGAGAGGTGAAAAGATTAGTAAGAGAGAGTAAGAAGAGAGTGGATCAGGAATTTGGAAGGAATTTGAATGTAAAGTGGAGGGACTGTAAGAAAATGTTCTGGAGAGAAGTGAAAAGAGTAAGACAGGGTGGAAGTGAAGTTAGCAGGGGAGTGAAAGATAAACATGGTAGATTACTAGTGGAGAAGGGAGAAAAAGTGAGCAGATGGAGAGAACACTTTAAGGAATTGTTGAACGTAGAGGATGGAAGTAATGCGAGTATAAGTGGCTGGGGAATGGCTGGGAGAAGGAGGGAGGTGAGAAGACAGGTAGAAATCAGTAGGATAGAGGTTGTGGAAGCAATGAAGAAAGTTAAATCGGGGAAAGCCCCAGGAATTGATGGAGTGTGTGGTGAGATGCTGAAGCATGGGGGAGAGATAGTAGTAGAATGGATGTGGAAGATGTGCAGATTGGCCTGGGAGGAAGGTAGAGTCCCGGAGGATTGGAAGTCAGGTATAATTATTCCCTTGTACAAAGGAAAAGGGGAAAAAGAAGTGTGTGGTAATCATAGGGGCATTTGTCTTCTTAGTATAATAGGAAAAGTGTATGGTAGGATACTTATAGACAGAGTTAGAGAAAGAACAGAGAAATTAGTTGGAGAAGAACAGGGAGGCTTTAGGAAGGGAAGAGGTTGTGTAGATCAGATATTCATTCTTAGATCTTTAGTGGAAAAGTTTCTAGAGAAGGGAAAGAAGTTGTATGCGGCTTTCATGGATTTGGAGAAAGCATATGACAGGGTGGATAGACAAGGATTGTGGAAAGTGTTAAGAATATATGGAGTAGATGGGAAGTTGTTGAATGCTGTGAAGAGTAGGTATGATGGTGCTAAGGCTGCAGTGCGTGTGGATGGTGAACTAAGTGAATTTTTCTCTTTGAAAGTTGGTTTGAAACAGGGATGTGTCATGTCTCCATGGCTGTTCAATCTGTACATGGATGGGGTAATAAAAGAGGTACAAGGTAGGGTAGTGGATGTTGGAGTGGCCCTGGTGAGAGAGGATAGTGTTTGGAAACTCCCTGTACTGTTGTTTGCAGATGATACTGTGTTGTTGAGTGAAGATGAAGGGGAGCTGCAAGGCTTGGTGGATGAGTTTGAGAGAGTGTGTAAGAAACGGAACCTAAAGGTGAATGTAGGGAAGAGTAAAGTGATGGTCTTTGAGAGAGGTGAAGTCAGTGAATGTATAGCGAGGTTGGATGGTGAGGAATTGGAAAATGTGAGTACGTTTAAGTATTTGGGTAGTGTGATGAGTAAGGATGGAGGTTTGGAGGGTGAAGTGCTTGAAAGGGTACAGCAGGGAAGAAAGGTTGCTGGTTCCTTGAAAGCAGTGATAAGAAACAGGGAAGTGAGCATGGAAGTAAAAAAGTTACTACATGACAGTATTGTGATACCAACTCTAACGTACGGAAGTGAAGCTTGGACCTTGTTGGAAGGACACAAGTCAAGAGTGAGAGCAGTGGAAATGAGTTATTTAAGAGGAGCTTGTGGAGTCACGTGGAGAGACAGGCTGACGAATGAGGATATAAAGGAGCGTTGTGGTGTTGATGTGGATGTGATAGGAAGCGTTGTGAGGAACACACTGAGGTGGTTTGGCCATGTGGAGAGGATGGAGGGTGAAAGACTGACGAAGAGAGTGTATGTGAGCGAGGTGGAGGGTGGAAGAGGGAGGGGGAGACCGAGGATGAGATGGAGGGATGGGGTGGAGAGGTATATGAGAGAGGGGGGTGTGAGTTGGGAGCAGGGTAGTGAAATGGCGGGGGACAGGGCGACTTGGAGGCGATTTGTTTGTGGCCACCCCAAACGGGATTGAGGCGTCTGGCAATAGATAGATAGATAGATAGATAAACCCTACAAGGTCAAAAGATTAAAGAAAATCATAAAGATAAATAGAAACTTTTATTAATAAGCTTGTTGTCCTGCCCTCATCTTTCGCATTCCCATCTCCAAATGATTGTGCTTATGTTCAGTGCATATAAACCCTACACAGTCACAACTGTTCGAGAAGATCACAGAGAAAACAAAACAGGCGCCCTGCACAATGGGAAGGGTCAAGGAAAACGTACAAAAATATAATTGAAATATAGAATAGAAATGATTGATGTTTTCTCTGCTTCTTTCGCATCACAAAGTCTGCTCAAACTGAAAGGCAGGGGGACTCAATTAAGCAACTGACAGACAAAATACATAAATAAATAAATAACCTAGTATATACATAAAAGTAAAGAAAAATAAATAAATAAATAGCAGATATGAATGTAGTATTACCAGCACCTATTACACCAAGCATAAAAATAAAAAGCACAGAAATTGTTGTTGCCCTGCTTACTTCTGCCACATGAAGCATATAAATAAAACACAGAACTGAGCTATATGTCTGCCCGCACTGGAAGGCAGATAGACGCTGGGAAACTGACCACCCGACCCCTCGCTTTCCTCCCACCTCTCTAGGTCGGGGATAAAACCTGCGCTCCCACCAACCCCTTTCTCTCAGCCAACACTCAGTCCTGGGAGAACATTTGCCTGTTTAGTAACGGGGGTCACTTTCCGTGGCTCTGTGTGTCCCTCCGGCAGGTGAGGTTGATTTAGTTGCTGAGTCCACTAACTTTCTGGTCACCGCCTATGTCACCCTCCCCTCACCCTCTCCTTCCCTTCTCTCCACTTCCAGTCTCTCTCCTGTCCTTCTCTTCTTTTGGAAACTGATCTTTTGCAGATCGTATGTTTAATATATCTATGTACCTTTCTTTATGTCTACGTATGTATGTATGTGTAGATAGACTGACAGATAGATCGATACATAGACAGATGCTATGTTCCTCTATATTTGTGACTTGTAAAGCATTTGTGTCCTACTTTAAAAAATACAAACACACTAGATAGCAAAACGCCAAATGGCACGTAAAATCAATGCAACAATAGCCAACGAGAAAGCAATCATTTTAATACAAACATGATTAAAGTTCAGTATGTATCGGGGTGAGTTAGTGCCCTGCGAAAGCGTAATTGCCATTTTGTTCCACCCCAACGACACTACATCTTCGCACCGGACCTCGTCAAGAGGCTGGAACGAGCTCTCTGCCTTGAGGAAAGCGGTGATGAAAGGAAGACAATTAGACGCTTAGCCGCGGGAACTACGGACTTTGTGTTTCATTCTGATGGATCCCAGGACGGTTTAGTTCAGCACATGGAATTACAGGATTTATGATATTCAACTGATGTCAGACGACTTTATCCAGCACAGTTCGGCTTACTGGGAATTAGGTGGAGAGATCAGTAGGTCTATTGAAAGGACCACGAGCCATCTTTGATAAGACCGATAAATGTGTGTTAGTGTTTTTTTTTTTCACCCTTTTCCTTTGAAATGGCCAAAAAAAAATCCTCCCTCCCCACTTTTTTTTTTTTTTGTCAGTTCAGTTGAAGTGTTCTCTCTAAAATTGATGATAGTCGTCAAGGAGTAGCAAGGTTCAATCTCATAAGATGTTACTGTACTTAGGGAGCAGACTGAGAGTATCTAACATTTTCTCCAACACTAAGATAAAGAATACTCGCAGAATGAGTGGTTGTACCAGGAATAAAATAAAGAAGACCTTAGTGCACCACAGAGTCCAAAGTACGCACAAGTAGTGCATTCCTATGATTGAGACAGCCATCGGGAACTCCTGCCACGTTCAGAAGTTTGGTTCTCCATTACAGGGAATGGCCGGGATAAAGGTGTTGTTTGCCGGATGTGGGAAGGAAGACAGTGCACAGGAGGTCTGGCGAGGGTGCACAGATCACCCTTGGTGGTTAGAGTGCACAGGAGGTCTAGGTTCGAGAGGTTGCACAGGAGGTCACCTTATCTAAAGAGGGTGCACAAGAGGATCCTCTAGCTAGAGTGAATGCTTAACAAGAGTCCCTATCTGGTGAGGAGACACAGTACGCGTAGGAAGAGCTTTGAACAGCGTTGTGGAGAGTCATGTTCCATTTAACACTTATACGCATGATGACACTTTTTTTTTTATTTCGTTCTTGATACTTCTAAATAATTTAAAGGGGATTTAGTTGAGCCTCCCTTCTGACGAGAGAGTGTTAAAGCACGATCTCTTTAAATCATTCACTCAGATTATGGCAGTGTTGTTTTATTCTCACTACTGCAAGAACATTTCATTCAGCTTTTAGAAGGATCTCAGAATCTCTCTTACTTCAGAGGCTAAAATACTCCCACTGCATTCCCTTGATTGAAGTGGCAATGCACAAGCACTCTTTCCACGACGACTCTCACAGGAATTTGATTTTACATTTAAGGGAATTGCGAGGATGAAGGGGTTGTTAGTGGGAATGTACTTCGTCCACCTTAACTTGGCGGAGATTTTCGTCCTTATGCAGTTTACATCCCTTATTTCAGAGGCAGAATAAGGCAATACTACGTCTCTGTATCCTTTCCATAGGACCTCTTCATAACTATCACCATATTTTCACAACGATATCTTGCTATATCTCATCATTCAGGAGAGAGAGAGAGAGAGAGAGAGAGAGAGAGAGAGAGAGAGAGAGAGAGAGAGAGAGAGAGAGAGAGAGAGAAACAGAGACAGACAGACAGACAGAAACAGAGACAGACAGACAGACAGACAGACAGACAGACAGACAGACAGACAGATGGCACTTCTGGGAGGACAGCTGAAAATTTTAGACCAAGTTAACGTGAACAGAGTATAGAAAAGATAAGCATGGGTAGGAGGTTCCCCAGGTGGTGAGGAGACACAAGTGCGGCTGGGAAGAGTTATAGGCAGCGAGGGGGAGGGGATATTGTACTGGTGTAGTGTACTGTATTTTTCTTCACCCATCTCTTGCCTCTTGTTTTCTGTCTCTTTTTTTCTAGTGTATTTTTCCTCCCACGCCTTTTGCCTCCTGTATTTTTCTCTCCTCTTCTTTTAAATTTTTTGTTACACCTAAGTTTGATTGCGAAAGTGTGCTATTCCTGTGACACCATACTGCACCAGTGAGTTTTTCTTTCTTGCCTCGTTTGTGTTTTCTATCGTCTTTTTTAATGACTTTTACTTTCCACATCTCTTCCCTCGTGTTATTTTCTTTCACATATTTTAGTTTAGTTTTCTTTCCTCCGTCGGTTGCCTCTTGTATTATTTTCTTTCTTCTTTTTCATGTATTTTTCTTCCACCATCTTCTCCCTCCTGTCTCTTCTCTTTTGTATATATTCGAGAGCAGATTTTTAGAGAAGGGGGTCTGTGATTTTTTCTTTGGGGAAACCTCTTAAAATGAACGGGTTAATAAAGGCTCCATTTAACCTTTTCTGGTGGACAAATCTGAATAAAATCGTCCATGTAGTAACAAATTTTAAATTAAAAACTTAACGTCTTCGGGGTAAAGGGTTAACGGGAGACAGTGGACTCTTTACAGCTTTCCTTCTTTCCACTTCCCTTCATCTTTTCTTTCTATCTTTTTCTCGTTTTCTGGCTGCAGTTCAGCTCTTGAGAACTAAGTTCAAAGGAGTACACTGGAAGGATTTTTTCTCTTTCTTTTATAATGCAGTCTTTTCTCCCATCTGTGTTTTTCCCCCTCATACTTCCCCCTTTTTCTTTTTGAGTTGCAGCTATGTTTTTAGGGTTTAATTTGAGGGTGACATTAGACTATTATTTTGTATACTGAGCACGATTCTATATCTCCTTCATCGATTCGCTTTCGTTTTCCTCTTTCCTGTATTTATTTTTATTTTTTTAAATCCTCTCTTTTCCAGTTGTAGTTCATTTCTTGAGAGCCCTATTTTAAGGAAAACTGTGGAAGACTTTTTTTCCTACAAGGTATTCTTCAATCCCATCCCTCTTTTTGCTCTCTCTCTCTCTCTCTCTCTCTCTCTCTCTCTCTGCAGTAAAGCTTTGGAGGGTTATCTTTTTCATGAGGAACTGTGACAAAGAACTGATTTAATTCTTCAGGTGCAATCCTCTCTTCGACCCCTCTTCGTCGTCCATTTATTTTTCGTTCTGTTCCTTTTAAGCTGCACAGAAGAATTCCATGTCCTGCGGCAAAAAGTTCAGATTTTGCTAGGAAGTTTTTTTGTGGAGACAACGGAGGCTTTGTCTTTTGAATTTTCGAGTATGTTTCTATTTATCTTCTATCACTTCCCTTTTCCTTCTTGTTTTGTCTATGCCGTATATGTCTACTGAAATCCTGCATTAAGTTGTTCTGCACCTGTTGAGTCGAGGTCGGTATTTATTTTTCACTCTTCTTCCTTGTTTCTCCTTTTTATCTTTCCCGTTTATTGTTTTCTTGGGCATGAAGAAACGCGCCTACCGTGGCCTTGTGTCGTTCATTTTTTTACGATAATTTTTTGAGGGAGACAGTGGACTTGCATTTGTTTGTTAAGTATCGCACTGAAACGAGTCTGATTTTTTGGAGACCACTGAAACCATTAGAATATGCGAGGAAAAATAAAAATGTGTTCGTTGAGAATGGTAATACGTCATGTATTTCCCCTTCCTTCGTTGTCTACTGCTTGTTTTTTTCCGCACATAAGCTAATATGGAGATCACTGAAGATGAAGGAAATGCATCAACACTGAAGGTAACTGTCTATTCGTGAGACATTTAAATTTTAGGACAAATTTTAGCCAAGCAAAATTATCTGGTGCCAACGTGAACGACAATGCCTACCCAAACTTCTACTTTGGTCTGTATATAACTGTCTAACGTTATCCAGAATGAAATTAAAGTATATCTAGATGGTCCATTGTGACAGGTGGAAAGGTTAGGTGGGAGAGAGAGACAGGTTAGGGCTTGAAGTCTTTATTTCTCCTGACGTTTCGAGCTACAAAGAATCCAAACTCTCTGACAGTGGTTTCTGTGTAGTCCGAAAATAAAGAATTCAATATCTAACTTGTCTCTCTTTCCCCCATCCAACCCTTAAAATATTCATCGGGCGGAATAGGCTAAACGAAAGTGACTCTTCCTATCTCTTTTTTTTTGGGGGGGACACTCTTGTAATCTGATATAACATTTTTGCCGTTAGCCGGAATAAAATAATACTCGACGATCTCAGGTTGAGAGGGTTTAAACTTTCTTAGCTGCTCGTTTCTTGCCCCCATATGGACAAAACATGGCGTGTGAAATAGATGGGTGGTCCAGCTTTAAGAATTATTCCACTTTACCTCAACTGTTCATTCCGTGGTGAGGTGTTGCCCGCACATCTCACCATAGCATATCACACCTCATCCCCTCATCCTGCCACATCACACCACAGCATCCCCTACCATACTACAACCAAGCACCCCTTCCCGCAACACTACACTACAGCAGTACCCATCCAGCTACGCCACACCCTACCTCACCTTACCACAGCACTTCATGGAGCACCACATCACATGATTACGTACTCATCCACAGCACACGCCACCAAACCCATAACCATCCCCGGCCTCTCCCCACCCCAATTCACAAATTAGAATAGTACAGTATGTGTTCTTTTTCTGCTTCCTCCCCCCTCTCACTTTTTGATTTGTATACTGCGACCGCGTGGAATGACTGTGTTTTATATTCTTCACCACCAGAAAGCATTATTAAGTTTACTCAAGATCCCTTATAGTGAAGGCATTAGAATTCATCCCGAAAAACTCATGCTATAGTGACGATTGTTCTGTTTTTGTTTTTGTTTCCTACAGACAGTTATAATCACTCTGTCAAGAAAGGAGTCCTGGCGGAAGAAATAGCTAACCAGATTTGGTACTATGGTCGAGGAGCACCTCATGGCAAAATCTACGAGGTTTTAAAACAATAGCATAAAAATAAAGCCTAAGGGCAATTTTAAAGTTTGTGACCTGTCAGATGGCTCCAAAAAGTAGTAGGGTTTGTCATGGGCTACCCCTCAACAGCACCAAAGTTCGTTTAAATCGGATAAAAACTGCTGGTTTTATCAAGACTGGAACTTTTCTCACAGCAGTCGTGAGAAAACAAATAGTTTTTTTTTCTTTTTTTCCGATGTTAAAAAAACGCTGTGCAACTCTTTTCAAGTCCACCTCCTTGCAAACTTCATCCATTCACTTCCGTCCTTCGTCACTTCTTCTATTCCAGTGTTTCTTAAAGTGTGATCCGCAGGCTAATTTGAGTATTAGATAAAACATGTAATAAACTGTAAAATTAATAATATTTTGACAGTTATGTGAAGTACAATTTGAACAGTTATGTTCAAGTTAAGCCATTAATAAATAATTTAGTAACAGTTTTAGTATATTATAGCCTACAAACACCTTTAAATTCAAGAGGTAGGGTAGGAGGGAAATCTACTCATAATTAAGGGTCCGCCACATGATTGTTTTAATAAAAGGGGTCCACTGCACGAGAAAGTTTAAAAACTACTGTTCTTTTCCCTTGACTCCCCCGCCTCGTTTTCTTGCATATTGTGAACCAATGTCATGCAACTTTCTCTTCAGTCTTTCAGGTATCATATTTTACCATCATCGTCATCGTTTTCTTCATCATTGTTTTAATCATCGTCGTCGGCGTTTTCGTCATCGTATTCATCTTCCCTGTCCTCATCAAGATCAGCCTCAACATCATCATTTAGTTACTTATTTAGCTAATTATATTTCTAACTAATACGTGGCTTGGTAAAAACAGGATCATAAAAATATGAACTAGCAAATGAGTGCCCAGTAAAATGATACATTCTTCCACCCATCATGCGGGACTCTCGGTTTCACATCATAGGCTAAGCTGTGCACACACACACACACACACACACACACACACACACACACACACAGTCCTATATTGCATCCCTCAAGGAGTAGGGTCCCAGGGCTAGGCTACCGTAGCTAAGAACGTGCAAGGATAGATGACGTCCTTGTTCAACTGGTGGTATGACATTATTTTTTCTATTATAATCACTTAAATAATAAAATAAAAGCAAAGTAATAATAATAAAGCTAGGATCGGGATCTCTTATATACTTATAGCTGTCACCTACCTCAACCAGCAGCCACTTTCCTCCTCCCTTTTCTCTCTGGAATTGTCCCTGTCTCTGTCGCAGTCCCGTCGCTCTCCACCCCACTTCCTGTGTGTGTGTGTGTGTGTGTGTGTGTGTGTGTGTGTGTGTGTGTGTGTGTGTGTGTGTGTGTGTGTTCTACCTTTCCCCTCCCCCCCTTCTCTCTCTCTCTCTCTCTCTCTCTCTCTCTCTCTCTCTCTCGCCTTGAACCCAGATAACCTTCTTTTTTAAATTATTCTTGTTGCTGCCAGACGATTTGCTTTAACTTAAGAAAGGTCTCTCGTGCTGAAGGGGGTTTATTAATGCTGCATCTAACCCTCATTTCGGAAAAAGGCCCATCCTATAATGAATGAAATCTAAGGCGATGGTATGAAAATGAAAAAAGCATCCCTGGTTTGAAAAGCGAGACTGCACATCACTTGATTGAAACTCATTAGTCTGGCAAAATTTAGCTGGCCATTTAACCCTTTCGTGGTCGCGTCTGATCTTGTATATTGCAGGTAACACGAGATATTATACAGGTGAATGAACCATGGGACTCTAAATTCATGCTGGTAACATTAATAGCTCTATGTATCTTTATTCCAGGTAACGCCAGGTGGTATCATTAGCTTCGGACTAGTGAAATGAGGTTGCAGTTCACTTTTTGTTAGCAAGATCTCATATAGCTTTAATTATTTTTACTTGTTTTCGGTTATGCTATCCATTACATGAATATTGCTCATTCATTTTAACTAAGCACTTATTTTTGTCTATTACTACTGTTTAATCAAACTGGAAGGATGGCAATTTTACTTCTACATAAGGTGAACAGAGTATAGGAACTCTTGTTATTAAAGTGTAATTCTAGATCAGTTTATTCATTACAGGTTAATTAACTTTAGCCTATTTAGGATATGAAGTCTTTAGCTTGAAATTCAAACCCACTTCACTGCAACTAATTAATTTGGTATATATATTTTGGTTTAATATATTCTATACATGTCAGGGGCTTAGTGTTATTAGAGAGAGAGAGAGAAAGAAAGAGAGAGAGAGAGAGAGAGAGAGAGAGAGAGAGAGAGAGATCACAGCTTCACAGACTGGCCGGGTATTGCAGGCTTTGAAGTCCGTATGATCAAAAAGACTCTCGAAACAGCTGCTACCACCACCACCACTACCACAGTAACTATAACTACAACCACTACTATTACCACAACCACAGGAAGTACCACAATTCCTACCACAACTATCTCTGTAACACACCATGCCTATCACTTCTACTTCCACTTCTACCACAACCAAAATACCACAGTTGCTACCACATCTGTCCCTATAACACTGTCACCATCACTTCCACCACCACTACCACCACATCATCGTTGTACTATATGAACCACAATAGCTAACACAATTACTGCAATAGTACTCTGTCACTACCACTATTACAGATGCTACCGCAATAACCACAACTATCATACCTACCACCACAATAAATACCTCAGTACCACCACTACCATGACCACATCACAGTTCTCATCATTACGGTTGCACTCACCACAACTACCACTATCACAACTACCACAACCATTGCTATCAGACGCATCATCATAACTAACACCTCAGAAAACACCAGCACAACCATCACATACATAACCACCACAACTATCACTACAACAACTACCATAATCATTCCTTGCTAAATCCTTGTCATATTTCCAACCATCACAACTATCACTATGAGAGTACCCACAACTATTACTACCACAATTCTCATCACCACTAATCCAATCACTGCAACTACCACCATAACAATAACCACTACCATTACTACCACAACTCTCATCACTATTCCAGCCACCACAACTACCACTACATCAAATATCACAACCAGTACTACCACAGTCCTCATTATGCACAGTTCCATCCGCCAAACTAACCATCATAACAACCACCACAATCGTGTCGAAAACTAAAATGAGATCTAGGTAAATTTATTGACCCTGGAAACTGATAACGAAAAGTATAATATTATTCTTAGTGTCTAAATTATTGTATTCCAGAAGGCACGTTAATCAGAATAAATCTTTCTGATGGTTGCAAGAATGGAGTACAGAATTCGTAACTAGACTTAAATAGTCCCTCAAGGCTCAATCCTTGGTCCTGTCTTGTTTACCATCTATGTTAATGACCTTGCTGAGAGTATAAATGGATGTTCTTTGGTGCAGTATGCTGATGATACCCAATTTCTCCATGCTGACACTATAAACAATCTCGAGGCTCTTATCTCCAAAACAGAAGGAACCTTACGGATTGCAAAACATTATTTCTTAGAAAAGGACTTATGCTAAATCCAAGAAAAACACAATGTATCCTCATAGGTAATAGACGACTTCTATCACCTATTCCTCCTAACACTCATAAATTGTTCTGGCGAACACATTTACCCGAGCACTAATGTAAAAAATCTAGGTGTCTACATCGACAGATATATGCTTTTTGATGTGCATGTTAATGAATTAAGTAAGAATGTCATGGGAACACTTATGGTCATATATCAAATAAGAGAAAACTTTGATAATTCAACTCGAAAAATTGTTGTACAATCTCTAGTTCTTAGCATAATAAATTACTGTATAGGTATATGGGGTACGACAAATGATACCTTACTTCACCAAGTTCAGAAATTACAAAATTTTGCAGCTAAAGTAACTATCGGGGGAGCAAAGTATGGCCATGTAACCCCTATCATAAAGGAATTAAAGTGGTTAAAGATTAAAGATAAACATATTTTTGACAGATGTACCATTGTTTATATGGCTGTCAATGGTTTTTATCCTGAGTGGTATCTAAAGTTGTCCACTGTCAGTGAAAACACAGCTAGTACAACAAGACAGCGAAATAACCTTTTTGTGCCAAGAACCAGAACAAACTCTGGTGCCAGAGCCATCACCATACTAGGACCCAACTGTGGAATGATTTACCTACTGATATCACTCATTCCGGAAGCTTACATGTTTTTTAATTTAAACTTAGGAAGTTAATTTTAAGTGATTTGTAGTTGATATCATGTATCGAATATGACATGACTATTTTTGTCTGTGACTTTGTATACCGATTTGTAAGAATAACCATATTTTATGGAAATAAATTATTTGAACTTTGAACTTTGAACATGGGTTGAGATCCAGTTTCATTAATTTAGAGCTCCGAAAGTGTAAGAATTTTTGAACCGAAAGCTACGCCTCTACATCTCAAACTTTTCCCTTCCCTTTTCTTTCTCTCCTCGTCCTTCCCATCTCTCACCTTTGTCATGTCATTTATCATTCTCCTCCCATTTTCTCCCTTTTCCCCCTTCTCTACCTTTTTTATTTCATAATTCCGTTTTTATTCATTTAGAGATTTGTATGGTGAGTGAATGGACAGTGACTCATTCACTTGATAAGATAGTCTTTAATGTTTTTGTATTTTCCTGTTTTCGCTGCCGAACTCCGCCTTCCCAGCTTAGAGGATTAGCTAGTTCGATGATGATGATGATGATGATGAGGAGGAGGAGGAGGAAAAAGGACGGAATTATAGAGATAGTGAGGATGATGAAATTGCCGCTACTACTGCTGCTTTTATTGTTGCTGCTGCTATTGCTGATAATGATGATGATGATGATGATGGTGATGATGATGATACGATAACGATAAACATAAAAATGGAGGTACAGACTATTTCTTAAGTCTGACAAAATTTCATTCAACTTTCAAACCTCTGTTCCTTTTCCGCATCGCTGCTCTTTTCAGTCTCAGCTTTTTAGTCTCAGTTTTTGTCTCTCTCTTCCCTTTATCTCGTCTTGCCTTTTGCCTTCCGTCTGATCTCTCTCTCTCTCTCTCTCTCTCTTCTTTCATCTTTCCTGCTCCTCTCTCTTCCTTTCATCAACCTACCAGTTAAAATTCTCTTCTCAAATCTTCTGTCTTTCTTCCTTTCTACTTTCTCCTTCCCTCTGCCCCTCCTTCCCTCCCTCACCATCTCTTCTTTCTCCATTCTTTTCCCTTCCCGTCTCTAATGTCTGTCCCCTCTCTCCTCCCCCCCTCCCCCTCATTTTTACCATTCCTTCCACCTCTCCATCTTCCCTTCTTTATCTTACATTTCCATCTGTCAGCATAGACCATTCTTTTCTCATCACTTTTCTTCCACCATCGATTCTCTTCTCTTTTCCCTCTCTCTTCTCTTCTTGTTTAACTGTGTCATTTCCTTGTTACCCCCTCTTTCTCTCTCCCTCTTCTTGTTATCGTCTTCCTTCTTCCTCCACCTCTATTATTCCCCTTTCTCTTCCTCTTTTGACTCCTCTTCCTCCTCCTCTTCTTCTCTCTCTTCATCCTCTCTCTTTTTCCTCAGCCGGCATCGTCCATTTCTCTTCTTTTCATCCTCCATCTCCCTTAGTCTCTCCACCTTTCTACCTCTCTCTCTGCTCCTCAGCCTCCATCCCCTCTTCATCCCTCCTCTCTCTCCTTTTCCTCAGCCGATATCATCCATTGACCCTCAGCCAACTAGAAGGTTACAGAATGTAGTAAAAGGGGCCGAGAGAGTCAAATACCTCTCTTTTAAGACTCTATCCTTTAATCTTGATAGAGTCTGTGCAAGGGCGGGACGGAGGTGTAGGAGGTGCCGCGCTTAAGGAAATACACCTGGTTGCACGTGTGTTTGTGTATGGGAATGAGGTTGAGGTAGGGATGTTTGTGTGTGAAGGAGTGAAGGAGTTGGTGTGTGCTGGGTGGCGGTGTTTGTGTATGTGTGTGTGGGGGGTGGTGGCTTTTGTGTGTGTGTGTGTTAATGTAAAAAAAAAAAAAAAAAAAAAAAGAAGAGACAAAAATCTGGAAAAGCTGCCCCACCAAAGAAAATGTGATTGTGTGTGTGTGTGTGTGTGTGTGTGTGTGTGTGTGTGTGTGTGTGTGTGTGTGTGTGTGTGTGTTGTGGAAGGGGGAGAATGGAATGTCCTCTTTTCACATGATCATTACATGTGCATCTCTATCCATATTTTTTCTATGCATTTCTCTCACTCGTCACTCGCTTCAACATTCATTCCTCACTTATTCACTAATTATATCCATGCCACCTCTCACTTTCAAATTCACTCATATATATCCTTTTGACAACGCTATTTATATGCATCCTCTCACTATGTCTGCCTCATCAAAGCACAGTCTCTTCTACACTCTCTTCTACCCTTTGACAAAATTTCCTCAATCCATATCACTTTTGGATCTGTTCCTAAACGCAGCAAATTTTTTAAACTGATAATATCGCGAAACACGAGTCTGTATTTCTTGCGTTATCCAGTATTTATGTTTTACGTTCCTAAAGACAGCCAAGTATTTTCTGTTGACATTTATTTTCGGAGAATGTAAATGTATTTTTTTTAATGAGATTAGATGTTGTGCGTAAAGAGAAGGCTTCTTCACGCCAAGGCAAGAGCCATTTTTTTTTTAATCCGTAAATAAAATCTCTCATAAATAAACAGTGACATACAAAAACATCTCTAACGCAACAAAGGGAGTGTTTTGGAAAGCTCGACACTGCCGCCATGTATTCACCAAACCCCTGGGATCTTACCTGCTTGTTTCCCTGCTGTTTACGAGAGAACGAAATCCCAAACACACGCACACTCCCTCCCCGTCTCCCACCAGCCGAAGTCGGTATACGCGTAGGCCAGGATTTTTCGGGACTGTAAGGAACGACTAATCCCCCGCGACCTGAACGCTCTGTGGGGGCCGGATTGCTTGAGAAGAAAGATAGGGAGCAAATTCTTGGAGCCGATAGCCCTGAGTAAAAGATTAGGGAGGGATCCGTGTGTAAGGTGGAAATGATGGCTGGTGACGACGCTTAGGGCTCTTGTGATGGAAGTGCGTAAAGTTGGATGAAGGGGAGGGAACTTGCGTCGCTGCTGTGGTGAAACGGGTGAGTGGGAACGAGGAAGAGAAAGAGGAAGAGGGAGGGGAATATATATATATGAAAGCACACTCATCTTGCAAATTTTTAATACAACCTATCCGTGCTTTTTATCAGCTTTCCCATTCCTGCCAAACTGGAAATTCTTAGTAAGAACTACAGGCTGAGAATATGCTCTCTCAATGACCACCGAGACTGACAGACAAAAAGACTGACCAAACAGGCACAAAACAGGGAAAGATTATAATTATTGTGGGTGAGAAAGGGAAAGGAACAATGAATAACAACCATCCCTGGCGTCATTCCCTACTATGATTCTCTCTCTCTCTCTCTCTCTCTCTCTCTCTCTCTCTCTCTCACACACACACACGTCGAACCACGAAAATCCTCAAGCCTGTCTCTCCCTTCCCAGGTCCCTTCCCCCTAATGAGCCTCACATGCCCCCTATAGGACCCTGAGATTAATCAAGGGCGATGGGTGGCCAGGAGGGGTCATTTGCAGGAAGGGTGGCGCTGGGAGCGTAGCCTAACTGATTTGTATAACACGCCTGGTAATCCTTCTCTTGGACCAGGCCTCAGGGTGACGGATAGCGAGGGGTGCGGTAATGGACTGTGTTAGGGAAAACGAAGAGAATAAATATAGGGAATTTTTAGTGGTATCTGCAAGGTATAGGTAATTTTTGATAAACGCTTTTCATAGTCCTGTTGAGAGTTATGTGTAGAAATTACTGTATATGTACAGTAGGTGATGCATAGGAGTGTGTTCGAGAAAATCTATCTATCTATCTATCTATAGCCCGACGCCCTAATCCCGCAAAGGGTGGCCGCAGACAAAACGCCTCCAAGTCACTCTGTCACCCACCATTTGACTCCCCTCCCCCCAACTCACCCCCCCCTCCCTCATATACCTCTCAACTCCATCCCTCCACCTCATCCTCGGTCTACCCCTCCCTCTCCCCCCCTCCACCTCACCTACATACACCCTCTTAGTCAGTCTTTCATTCTCCATCCTCTCCACATGTCCAAACCACCTCAGTGTATTTCTCCTAATCTTTTCAACCACATCCACATCTACCCCACAACGTTCCTTCACTTCTTCATTCGTCAACCTGTCCCTCCATGTCACTCCACATGCTCCTCTCAAGTAACTCATTTCCACTGCTCTCACTCTTGACTTGTTCCCCTCTTGCAAGGTCCACGCCTCGCTTCCATACGTCAGGGTAGGGATCACAATACCATCATGCAGTGACTTCTTAACTTCCATACTCACCTCCCTATTTCTCATCACTGCTTTCAGTGTGCCAACAACCTTCCTTCCCTGCTGTACCCTTTCACGTACTTCATCCCCCAAAGTTCCATCCTTTCTCATCACACTACCCAAGTACTTGAATGCACTCACATTCTCCATATCCAACCTCACTGCACACTCTGTGACTTCATTCCTCTCAAACACCATAACTTTACTTTTGTTTACATTAACGTTCAGCTTCCTCCTCCTACACACTGTCCCAAATTCATTCACCAAACCTTGCAACTCCCATTCATCTTCACTCAACAATACTGTATCATCAGCAAACAGCAACACCGGAAGCTTCCAAATCTCACCCTCATTCATTAGGGCCACCCCCAACATCCACTGCCCTACCTTGTACCTTCTTTACGACCCCATCCATATATATATTAAACAGCCATGGAGACATTACACACCCCTGTTTCAGTCCCACATTGAGATCAAAGAACTCACTCAGCTCACCATCCACTCGCACCGTAGCCCTAGCTCCCTCGTACATACTCTTCACAGCACTCAACAATTTCCCCTCCACTCCATATATTCTTAATACCTTCCACATACCTTTCCTATCTATTCTGTCATAAGCTTTCTCCAAGTCCATGAAGGCAGCTTACACTTTCCTTCCCTTCTCTAGATACTTCTCCACTAAACATCTTAGAACAAATATCTGATCTACACACCCTTTTCCCTTCCTAAATCCCCCTTGTTCTTCTCCAACTAGCTCCTCTGTCATATGCCTAACCCTATCAATCGAGAAAATGATGGCAAGAATATTATAGCAAGCAAAATTTGGGGGAACACTGGCAGTGCATATGTAAACCTTGAGTGATTAGTTAGCATTCTTTATCTAATACAAGAAAGCCTTGGTTGAATCACGCTTGTTCTAATGCTATCCGCTGCAAGGAGAGAGCCTACGAAAGGTACCGGAGCCAACCCTTCCCTGAATCACATCATCTTTACGTTTCTGCCCGGAATCGTGCAAAGTCTGTTCTTCGCTCTGCTAAAAATAATTTCATTCGTACTAAATGCATTCAACTCTCCAACTCGAATTCTTCCCGCTCCTTCTGGCACCTTGCCAAAAACCTTTCTAACAACTTTACCTCATCATCCTTCTCTCCTTTTTTCTACTCTGATGGTTCTGTAGCTATTTCTTCTACTGATAAAGCAGATCTCTTCGCTCAGACTTTCTCCTCCAGTTCCACCTTAGACGATTCCAGTGCTGTTCCTCCATCACTTCCCTCCTCTGACTTTCTCATGGCTGACATTAAAATTGCTTCAGCTGATGTATTTTCTGCCATCACTGGCCTCAATACTAACAAGGCATATGGGCCTGATGGAGTCTCTCCTGTTGTTCTCAAGATGTGAGCTTCTGTGCTTACACCCTGCCTAGGTAAATTCTTTCGCTTTTGTCTGTCAACTTGTACCTTTCCTTCTTGCTGGAAGTTTGCTCTCATTCAGCCAGTCCCAAAGAAGGGTGACCATTCCCAACCCTCTATCGTCCAATTGCTTTAACATCCTGTATTTCAAAAGTTTTCGAGTCAGTTCTTAATAGAAAAATTTTAAGGCATCTTTCCTATCACAACCTTCTTTTTGATCGTCAGTAGGGGTTGGGTTCCGTCAGGGACGCTCCACTGGCGATCTTCTCACCTACCTTCCAGACTCTGGTCATCCTCCTTTCGGGACTTTGGCGAAAACTTTGCCATTGCACTTGACATCTCAAAGGCTTTCGATCGAGTCTGGCATAAATCTTTAATTTCCAAACTGCCCTCTTACGGTTTCTATCCTTCTATCTGTGCCTTCATCTACAGCTTCCTTTCTGGTCGTTCTATAGCCGCTGTTGTAGACGGCCATCGTTCTTCTCCTAGATCTATCAACAGTGGTGTTCCTATAGCCGCTGTTGTAGACGGCCATCGTTCTTCTCCTAGATCTATCAACAGTTGTGTTCCTCAGGGCTCTGTCCTATCACGAACTCTCTTCCTTTTATTCAACAATGACCTTCTAAGCTGTACATCTAACTCTATCCACTCATTCGCTGATGACTTCTCACTTCACTTTTCCATTCGGTTCCTGCAACGCCCATCTCAGCAGTTACTTCAACAAACAAGGGATGAGGCTATGGCACACCTAATGTCTGACTTGGCTCGTATCTCTGACTGGGGTAAAAATAATCTGGTTGTTTTTCATGCATCTAAGATTCAGTTCTTACACCTATCAACCCGACAAAATCTTCCACAGGTACAACCACTAATGTATAATATTCATCTTAATCCTGCATCATCCTTGAACATGCTTTGGGTTTCATTTACTCAGGACTTATTTGGGTCATATTACACCTCTTGTAAAATCTGCTTCCAAGAGATTAAGTGTGTTAAGCGGACTCCATTCCTTCTTTACCCCTGGACAATTGTTGACTCTATACAGGGGTTTTATCCGCCCCTGTGTGTAGTACAACTCTCATGTGTGGGGAGGCTCCTCAAATACAGCTCTTCTCAATAGGTTGGAGTCAAAGGTTTTTCGTTTCATTAACTCTCCTCCTCTTATTGACTCCCTTCAACCTCTGTCTCTTCGCCGCACTGTTGCATCTTTATCTCTTTTCTATCGCTACTTCAATGGTCACTGCTCCTCTGAACTGTGTGCATGCATTCCTCCACCTCCACGACGGGCGCGTAGCACCCATGTAGCAGCAAACTCTTATCCCTTTTCTGTCCAACTCTCTAATGCAAGAGTTAACAGTTACTCCCAGTCCTTCACATATGCAACATGTTAACTCTGGAACTGTCTCTCTCTGTCTGTATTTCCTGCTTCCTATGATCTCCAGTCTTTCAAAAGCAGTGTTTCCAGGCATTTCGAAATGATCGGATCTTGAATTTGGCTCTCTCTTGTATTTTGTTTTTCTCTTGGAGGGAACTGTTATTGTGGGCTCATGGCCTTTGGTTCCTTCTTCCTCGCATAAAAAAAAAAAAAACAATATTAAGTATACTTATGAATGATGTATACTGCAGGTGTTCTATAGCGAGGGATGAGATAATGGAGTGTGTTCGGAAAGGGGATGTTGAGGAATATAATGAAATTTTTTTAGAAGAATGTGCAGTTTATATGTAAAAATCTGGTCATTGTTTAACAAGTAGCGGTAGCAAGTTTAGCCTGTATAGAAATGATGTTGTATAGTGAGAAGTGAGTGTAAATGACAGTTTGGAAAATGGATGAAGTGAGATATCAGTTCACTTTGAGAAGCATCTGTAGTGCATATGTGAGTCTTGGGTGGACCTTTCAGTAGGGATTTTGACAGATATATGCAGAAATTATATATATAGGTGTTGCATAGCGAGGGAGGGTGTAATGGAGTCTGTTAAGATATGAGACGACCCGAAAGATATATCAAGTTGGTAACTGTTAATAAACTGATGTGTGTGTGTATGTGTGTATTCTGAGTACATGCTTAAGTGATTCTCACTGTTAAAAGCGAGGCGCTGTGTGGTAAGGGGTGCTCGGAAAGGGGCCGGCAAGAATATCGAAAAATTTTTGGAGATGAACCTGAAGTGTATGAGTGCGTATCTGAGTGTGAATCTAGACTAAAATAAAGCAAGTCTCCATCGTACTGAAGAGATTATCTTTTAGAGAATCAGCTTTAGGTCTCTTTTGTAAGTTGCCGTAAATGAAAATGATAATAGGAGCAGCAGGGAAGCTCAACCACCCAACATTTCACAAAATTAATTTCCTGCCACTCACTCCACGGCGTCAGTGAAGCATGAGCCAGGAAGGAGAGGCTGCTCGAAACAGATCCCAGGTGTTCAAGGCTGTGAAATAAGATGCTGATTGGGAATTTGGATGACTGTGTTTTTTTCTTCCTTCCTTCTTTCTCTCTGTCTGTCTGTCTGTCTGTCTCTCTCTCTCTCTCTCTCTCTCTCTCTCTCTCTCTTGCTGTCACTTCGCATCCAGTATGAATAAATTCTCCTGGAGGCAGCGCCCCCCCCAAAAAAAAAATATATATATATATATATATATATATATATATATATATATATATATATATATATATACGGGTATATACAGTATATATATATTATTACTGGTTAGAAAAGTGAGCTCCTGATGGTTACGTTTGGTTTAGGAGAAAATTTCGCACTGTAGTGGTTACGTATACTCATCATGTATATTTTAACTACAAGAGATCTCTAATGAATTAAGTCATATCATCTGGAAGCAGCAAAGATGAAACTAGGAATATACGTCTTAGGATTGGGAACGAAAAATGAAATACTTCGAAATGAATAAGATCAACATTGAATATAAAGAAGTTATTTGACATAATTCTTCATGTAGTTTAAACACACACACACACACACACACACACACACACACACACACACACACACACACACACACACACACACACACACACACACACACACACACACACACACACACACACAAGCGCGCGCGCGCAAAACCCTTAGATCCAGTCAGAGTAATCTATATCGAGTGCCACACAGGAACGACACTAAACCCCGACATTATTGAAACATACCGTTCAGTTCTATGACCGTATGTTTTCTGGACCCATAATCCTGAAGCATTTCCGATAAGAGAGAGAGAGAGAGAGAATGCTTACGTTACTTTAACTTTTTTTTCCGTCAAACACATTATGTTCCCGTTTGTTGGCTAATCTCTTGAACTCTGGAAGCTCCCTAGCACCCTTTCTTTAGGGACTCAATTTTCTTCCTAGCTATTTCCATCTCTTTCTCGTCGTTGTCTTCTTCAAATCAGTCCCATACCAGCTTCGTCCAGCCATCCCATCCCTCCCCATCCCGTCCCACAGAACCCCATCCCATCCTTATCCTTTACGATATTGCAATTATCCTCTGTATCAAGGCCTTCCCATTCTTTCCCTTGTCCCGCCACAATGCCCAACCCAAGCAATGCAAGGAGATAGCGCTGCCAACGACCCCACTGCTTCTTTACGCCCGTCTGTGTGTCGGCGGCGCTGCTGGGGGCGAGGAGAGGTTATGGTGGTTTCTTGAGACTATGTGGATAAGGCAGAAGGATGAGGCAGGAGAGTAAGGCCGGAGGGTAAGGTATGAAGAGGGGAAGAGTAAGGTGGAAGGAATGACGGTATAAGGGCGACATATGTTTGGTCTAAATGATGACACTTGAAATGGGAAAATGAAGTGCTAGACACTGGGGAGGAGTGAGGAAGGAAGGGTAAGGCAGGATGGAAGGTATGAATCAAGAGAGGAGGTAAGGCAGAAATATCAGAGATCTAAATGGCAGTCTGAAGGCTGTCTGGCTGCTCCAGTGTTCAGTATGGACTGATGAAGGTTTCGGCAAGGTGGGGCAGAGGGTGAGGCAGGGGGTGAGGCAGGGAGGGGGAGGTAAGATGAGGCAGGGGGTGAGAAAGAAAGGGTGAGACAGCAGAGGTATGGCAGGAAGGGTTAGGCAGGGGGTGAAACAGGAGGGAAGGACATGGAAAAGGTGAGTAAGGCAGGAAAGAAGACATACGAGTAAGAAAGGAGTGGGTTGAGGCAGAATGGACATTATAAGACGGACAAACTGGTTTATCGGGGCTGAAAGGTATGGGATGAAATTCAGGCATCATCATCATCAACATCATCATTATCTTTATCACCATCTCTGATATTATTACGATAGGTAGCATTGAGAAGAAAAATAAAGCACACACACACACACACACACACACACACACACACACACACACACACACACACACACACACACACACACACACACACACATATTATGCCGTTACAGTCCATCAACAATGGACTATGCATTCATTTACATTCATTATTGAAACCTTGCAAATTCTCTGGAAGGCCAAAGAGCACAGGGTCGTGGGATCGGTTGGCTGGAATGCAGAATTTAAGAAGGTAGTGCGGGCTGAACTCAGAGAAATGTGGGAGAAGAGGAGTGGAATTAGGAAAATGAGAGAGGGGAAGTGAGAGAAAGGGAAATATGTTGGAACAGAGGTGCTGGAATAAGGAAAATGTGCGAGTGTTAAAATAGGAGACCTGTAAAAGTAGGAGTAGATGCTGAGATAAGATATATATAGGAACGATAAGAGAAATGCTGAAAAGAAAAGTTGAAATAAGGCTTACACAGAAATAGTAGGGTGTTGCAATATGAAAAATTATGAACAAAAAGGGTTGAAACAGGAATCATGCAGATATAGTAAAGTGCTGGGACAAGAGACCTTTGAAAAGAGGTAAAGTGCTGGACTAAGAAATGTAATGGAATACTAGAAAGCGCTCAGATAGCGCATACTTCCGGCAGTGCCAGTGCCATTAAAAATTATCCGGATCCGTCCGAAAACTTAATCAATTCTTTCCTGCTCCATGGCCCACATTTGCACAAAATTTCATTAAAATCCATTGAGCTCTTGGAGATATTGTGCGGGACACTCCGGATCCGGATCCGCCCCAATTTTAATTATTTCTTCCTTGGCCCATTGCCCACCCTGCTACAAAATATCATCGAAATCCTCTCATAACTTTTCGAGTAATCCTTCTAACAGACAGATAGATAAACAAACAAACAAACAAACAAGGAAACCATCGCGGGGTAGAACACAACCTCCTTGGCGGAGGGGATAAGAAGTTGGAAGAGGAGAGTATGAGAGCGCCGGTACCGGTATCATTAGCCCCTCTCATGACCGGGAGAAGTCAGGTATTTTTTTTCCAGCTAACGCCAGGCGATTTGATTCAGCTGGGAATGAATCACATGATCATGAGAGTTAAATCGCTTGAAGGAAATACATCAGTACACTGAACTGGTATTTGGTCACAGGAAAACAACACACAGCACAGACAGACGAAAATGGTGAGCATTTCACTACCCCTCCCCGTGCCCTTCGCTTGCTGTGTCGCTGCTGTCGCTTTTGTCAACAGCACTGCACTGTTATTTCTTTATCCAGGCTATTTTAGCAACATTTCTTTCCGGTATTTACCTCGTTTCGCTTTAAATTTAATGGAGCGAAGTTTGGTGCCCGTATGCTCTTCTCTCTCTCTCTCTCTCTCTCTCTCTCTCACACACACACACACACACACACACACACTATTCCCACAGCCGTTTCCATTTACGTGATTGGAAATTCTGCTGACGCTGAGAATGGAGTTGAATCACCAATATAGAACAGAAGGCATTTTAGGATTTCAATAGCGCAGTATTCTTCTCTGGTGTCTGACTTTCGAGGTGATGCTTAGGAATATTATAACTGACTCGGCTATAAATATATGTATGGGAACTATATGATGGCTTGACGCGACTGAAGATAGACTAGTGGCTTGTTAGACTGACTGATAGACGAATAGACAGAAAATAGGTGGATGGATGGATAGATCGACACATAGACAGGTAGATAGATAGAGGTATACAAATAGGGATAGACAGACAGTTAAAAAGAGACAGTTAAAAAAACCTATATATAAGGAATATAGACAGACATATTAAGATATATATATAGCCAAATAGATGGATATAACCTGGTTGTCAGATAAGTAGACAGATAGTTATAACGATAAATAAAGTGTTGAATGGTGAAGGTTTTAAGATATATTTCAAAATACATATCAAAATTTCATATCAGAAGAAGTCAGTTCATCATTTCTGCTACCCGAATAGTAAATAAGAGAAATTATCACAGCATAGAATAAGATAATTAAGAAAATAATAACACCCCAAACTTTAAACAAAGAAAAATAGATAACTCAGCTCAAACGTTTCCTGTAACAATGAAAAGCAAGAATTAAGAAATCATCCCAAGTGGCTGCAAAAGTGGGGAAAAAATTACAAGCATGAAGCAGAAAAGTGAACAAAACCAAACCCCAGAGAAAGAACACAGTAATAATATTAATAAACTCTGGAAAAAATATAAAAAAGAGAAAATATGGCATCCCAGTGACCCGATAAAGCACACAAAATAGATTCCAAACATTAGACAAGGAAATGGAAAAAAAAAAATCACTCAAGACATTAGACAAGACAGGCAGAAAAACAGAATCCTAAAGACTAGATCAAGTAAATAGAAAAAAAAAAAAAAGCCAGCCGATCACTAGACAAAGCAAACCATTACAGATATCGAAATCCATATACTGTAAAAAGAAAAATTACCATATCAGACATTATACAAATCAAACAGAAAAAATATACCATCACAAATGCTACTTAATAGCCTACCACTATACCAACAAATATAAAAATAACACCATCCCAAATATTAGATAAGGCAAACAGAAAGAATGCCACCACAAACAGTATATCAAGCCATCTTAAGCAAACGAATACCATCCCCATATTAGATAAACGAAAAACAATAAAAATGCAAAAAAATAAATCATTCTAAGCACCAAGAGAGAGAGAGAGAGAGAGAGAGAGAGAGAGAGAGAACATACAATCGCTAACAGTAAAAGAGAAAATGGAAACATGGAAAGAGGGATTCCAAACTCTGAAAAAGAAACAAAACTGAAATACCGACAAAGGAGAAAAGACAGCAGTTCAAACACGAAAAGAAATATAAAATGGCAGAGAGAGAGAGAGAGAGAGAGAGAGAGAGAGAGAGAGAGGGGAGCGGGGGAGGAGAGAAAAAGCATACCAAACAAAATAGGAATCAATAAAAATGTAGAGAGGAAAAAAAGGATAAGAAAGTCCCCAAAAGAGGAAAAATTATATAATGAAAGAATGAAATGCGATTGAGAATTATAAACAGTGCAACACAAGCCCCTGCATCCCTATCCAACTGCAACAACTGCCATATATCACAATAACGATGGCGCTCCGGGTATAATTGGTTTTGCCGGCAGGTAGTTGTCGCTACAAGGGAGAGAGAGAGAGAGAGAGAGAGGGGGGGAGGGGTCAGCAATGGAGAGAGAATACCTACAAAAATGGCATCACGGAGGAGAGAGAGAGAGAGAGAGAGAGAGAGAGAGTGAGAGAGGAGGGGGTCAGCAATGGAGGGAGAATACCTACAAAAAAGGCATCACGGAAGCGAGAGAGAGAGAGGGGGGGGCATGGATAGAGGAAGAATACATACAAAAAAGGCATCACGGAAGAGAGAGAGAGAGAGAGAGAGAGAGAGAGAGAGAGAGAGAGAGAGAGAGAGAGAGAATACCTCCAAAAAATGCATCACGGAAGAGAGAGAGAAAGAGAGAAAGAGAGAGGGGGGGGACAGGGATGGAGGGAGAATGCATACAAAAAAGGCATCACGGAAGAGAGAAAGAGAGAGAGAGAGAGAGAGAGAGAGAGAGAGAGAGAGAGAGAGAATACCTACATAAAAGGCATCTCGGAAGCGAGAGAGATAGAGAGAGAGAGAGATGGGGGGCAGAGATGGAGGGAGAATACATACAAAAATGGCATCACGGAAGAGAGAGAGAGAGAGAGAGAGAGAGAGAGAGAGAGAGAGAGAGAGAGAGAGAGAGAGCAAGGGAGGACACATGCGGGAAAAGCATCATGGGATTGTCAGTCAGAGGGCAGCTTCGAAAAGTTGTACTGTTGCTATTTGCTTGTCTGTCTGCCTGTCTATCTGTCTACCTACCTTTCCCTCTAGGCTGAACTGGTTTGTCCATTTGTAACAAAAGTAGCTGGCATAGATAGATAGCTAGGTAAACAGATAGATAAATAGATAGAATGATTTATTGTACAACACTGTTAATAGATTTTTTCATAGCCCCTTCACTGTGAGGCATCTGTCCCAAGCAGAAATATATCACCTGGTTTATACTGAAGCGGTTGACGGCGACCAATTTTTCTAGCCTTTTCCACATAAGAATTTCCCAAAAGCTAAAAGAAATCGTCTGACTGTGCCGTGAATAAGAGAAAATCGTCATCATATTAAAGGGGTTAATGTACGTTGTCTCTGAGCAGAATTATTTAGCGATACCGGAGATGTGAAGTAAAACACGTCACGCTGCGGCAAGAGTATGATGATCTTAAATAAATAAAAATAGATAAATAAATAAAATAGCCTGGTTGTAGCAAGGAAAAATATGTAATCATATATCCCTGAAAGTGAATAAATCAGTCACACAAAAGAACACGAAAAAAATGAAAACAAATCCTTAAAGTAATGCACAAGATTATATTAAATTTTGTTCAGGGATAAAAATCGTGCCCGTTTATTCCACAGCCTCCCATAATGTTTCCACCAAAAAATTATAACTTTCTCGGCCGTCTTCTGCTTCATTTTGAACATTTACATAGGTGGCGGCTGGTGAGTGGGTGTGGAGATTTCGTAACACCTCTTCCTTAGCGATTTATTCAGCACTTTTACACCTGAGTATCTTCTTGTAAAGGGCCCGGATCCTAGGTGGCATGGGAGATTTTCGTAATAGCTTTTACCTGGTGATTTGTTATGCGTATTACACCTTCACATTCTCTTTAATGTCACTGTTATCACTTCACATAGGCAGAATAACAAAATACTATCATAATACATCTCTACATTCTTTTCATAGGAATTATTCGTGAGTGGCCTCGTAGTCTAATGTTGATCTATTGTTACTGAAAAGGAATAAATAGCATATGTAGGCCAAGGGTAAGGTAAGAAGAGTATACCAGAGGAAGAGGTAAGGTGAAAATATAGCAGAGGAAGAGCTAAAGGTAAAAAAACAAAGAGCAGAGCAGAGGAAGAGATAAAGGTTAAAAAAAAAAATGTATAGCAGAGGAAGAGGTATCACGAGATCTAAGCCCACAAGAACACAAGCCTCCCAGAAGTAAGGCAATTCTTTGTTTGTTCTTATTTACCCCAGGGCAAACTTCCTTTCAAGTGTGTGACTCCCTGAAGACAAATAAACTCCAGCGTTACGCAAGCTTTCTCGTTCTCCACTCCCCTTGAGATCGGATTCACAGACAGACTTACAACTATAAGCCTGTTGGCTTATAACTGCTATCCCTGTGCCTAGAATGGTCAACTGTAGCAATAGATGAATGCTAGAATATGGTGTTAATCACCAAGAAGTGCTGTGGGAATGATAGAGAACTGTAGTATTGGATTTTTCTGATTTCTGGGTCAGGTTAAGGTGATAGAACTTTAGCAACCGTTTCCCTGTCTTAACTTGGATTTGTGTCTGTAGGAGGGACGTCATTTGTTCTCCTTGCAAAACTTGAATTTGGCAGGAAAGGCAAGGAGTGGAAAGTGCAAGATCTCCCCACGTCTTTTAACCTTCGCACCAAGACTGGCTTAAAAAAAAAAATGAAAGCAGAAGAGAACGAAACAAGAAGACTGTATATATATATATATATATATATATATATATATATATATATATATATATATATATATATATATATACGCGCTCTAGTTAACAATTTTCCATCCCGTCGCCGTTCTCTACCGACTCCCCGCCTCCCAAAGAAAGAAAAAATCGGAACAAGAAGACCCTAAAACCAAAAATAAAAACACGCACTCTAGCTGACCATTCTCCATCCAGTCGTCATTTCTTGCCAACTCTGCATAAAAAAAATAAAAAACAAGCAAAATAAAACTAAGCAAGAAGACCCTGAAACCAAAAATAAAACTGCACAGTCTAGCTAACAATTTTCCATCCAGTCGTCTTTTCCTGCCAACTCCCCGTCTCCCAAAGAATGAAAAAAAAAAAATTAAAAGAAACAAGAAGACCCTAAAACGAAAAATAAAAATACGCACTCTAGCCATCCATTTTCCATCCAGTCGTCTTTTCCTGCCAACCCACTTCTCCCTCCATTTATTAAAACTTGCGTCTCTGTAAAACCTAGGCGCTCAGGGTGTGCATTATGCAGGGCCCATGATCTTCCCCGTGTCTCCTTCCAATTTAATATCTTACAGGGAAACTGTGTTACTGGGTTTTCAGTAGTTCAATAAGAAGGTTGGAGGGGAGGGGAGGGCTGAGAGGGGTTGAGAGGAAGAGAGGGGATGATAGGAGGTATTTGGTGAGGATGTGAGAGAGAGTGGAGTTGAGAGATAAAGATGGATAGGCTGATAGGTGGACAGACAAATAGATAGACGTATAGATTTAGATAGATAGACCCATGGAGAGAGAGAGAGAGAGAGAGAGAGAGAGTCCGAGGGGACAGGAAATGAGAGGGAAAGTTGAAATGGGAGGGAGGATAAGACAGAGAGGTTAGGTGAGAAGTTGTGAGAGAGAAGAGCTGGGTGAAAAAGAGAAAAGAAAAGGGTTACAGGGAGATAGGAGAGGAGAGTGGGGATGGATGAGAGGTAAACAGGTGAGTGGAGAGGGGTAGGGGCAGTGGCGTGGGTTGTAATCGTGGAAGAGGATGGGATGATGTTAATTTAAAATATAATGTAAAAAAGAGTCGAACAAGAAGACTGGCATGAATAACAAGCTTAAGGTGGAAAGTAGAATGAGTATGCAATTATGAATACCAGTATGAATGCATGGTAGCATACATAATTAAGCAGAAATGCATCGAAATATGAATATCAATAAATAAATAAATAAATATATAATATACAGAGAAATACATATAATCCATACAATACAAAATTTTGACACAAACACATGCCCATGCAAGTATCCTTAAAAAATACTGCACAAGCATAGAAAAATTTATTTTAGACGCAGTCTCATTTCAGAACTGCAACAGGGAACGTATACTGTATATTCATTTCGAAATTTGTGTCCATCATTCCAGTTATTTTAAAAGTTTTCTGTTTTCTGTTATACTTCCGTCCAACACTTTTTCATATTTGCTTTTATTATTTTTTTTCGTTCCCTGCAAGTTATATTTGTGTTGTTTCGTCCCAGAGTCACTTTTATTATTTTTTTTTTTTGTCTCTTCAGCTAGAGGATAACACTTTTATTTAAGTGTTTTTGCTACTAGAGTGCAGTAAATGACTTCATGCAACTTACTGGAACACTCTTATCGTAACAGATGTATGCATAGAGAGAGAGAGAGAGAGAGAGAGAGAGAGAGAGAGAGAGTACACAAGTAAAGCAATGGATATACACAAGTGCTCGTGGGCCTTTCGGACCCCGTCGCACTTGCTCCTGTGGAGGGCTCTCACCCTGCGTGCTTGCTTTCTCGTGCTTCACACTCGTTTCCTCGTGCTTCTCACTTGTTTCCTAGCGTTTCGCGCGTGCGTTGCGATCATTTCAGGTAATCTGAGTCACGTTTATGTGCTGTTCTAGTCTAACAACCACCAAGGCTGCAGCACAGGAAATGCACAGTAAAAAGGCTCAGTTCGGTGGCTCTGGTCGTCTAAAAAGTATAGGGTCGTGGCACATGGCTCGAGTAGACTCGATTTCTAAAAGTCCCGGTACTGAATGAACTGTTTTCAGAACCAAACTTTGATCGCTCTTAACTCTAATAAAAAATATTCAATCGAGAAAGCCATCAAAAACTCTACGGTGAACGCAACCCTAATTTCACGCACTCATGCCGGGAGCGGCGTTTTGTTGTCAAACTTTGGTCGCTCATAGTAAAATTTTTTCAATCATGATGGGACCAAGCTTTTTCACATCAGCGATATTTTTTGCGATTTTTGTGCCAATTTTGGTGCGAATTGAATGTGCATTTTCGGCTGCCCAAAACATACACACACACACACACACACACACACACACACACACACACACACACACACACACACACACACACACACATACACGGCTACTGCTATCGTATTAGATGCTGAACGCCAAAACTTTCTTTTCCTTATAGTTGGCACTATCATCAATGTCTCCTTATGTTGCTCTTATGTTTCAGTACACTGTCCTGGTTCTCGGGCTGCTTCTTCCCCGCCCTGCCACTTTATTTTCGTAAGCCTCCATAATTCTGTAGTTGGTAAGGAATAAATCAAATAGCGCTAAAACACAAATGTTGAACGACAAAATAAACAAACAAATGGAGACGTCGGGAAATAAATGGATAGGAAGGGTGATGGGTGTGTGTGTGTGTGTGTGTGTGTGTGTGTGTGTGTGTGTGTGTGTGTGTGTGTGTGTGTGTGTGTGTGTGTGTGAGGGAGAGAGAGAGTGGAGGGGAAGTGAAAGAAATCACATAAGCAGTCTGCCACTAACATTATCTTCGTGTTTATCTCAGGCTTTGTCTTCTTCATCTTCCGTCCTTTCATCAGTGTCTCCTACGTTCCTCTTACTTATATCGCCTTGTCGGATTATTTACTTTATCTGAGAACTTTTTCCATCAGATTGACCCCCACCACAGACAGGACACACGCACGCTCAGGGAAACGCACGCACGCACACACACACACACACACACACACACACACACACACACACACACACACACACACACACACACACACACACACACACACTGGCAGTTACTGGCGGCTCAATAAATGTGTGTGTGTGTGTGTGTGTGTGTGTGATGCAGTTCAATCCCTCCAATGAACTGCTCGCCAGGAGGTGCGGTCGTTGCCCCATACCCTCAGAGACAAAACACAGGTCACGAAAGATGTCATATTAGCTACAAGTTTCACCAATAAAACTCACAATCAAAATCCTTCCATTCGCTCTGGTGTCCTTTTTTGCATTAAGAACAGGATACATGGGTAGATTTTGCACTCACCATTCCTTATCTCTCCTATAAAAAGAAACCTCCCCTCCGACTGGGACTGGAGAGTGATTTTGTTTATTAGCGTCATAATTTCTACGATCAAGCTATGGAGATGAAGTAATAGCGATTCCCGAATGCAGGTATTGTATGTTTCAGTAATTGGGTAAAATAATTGCGGAAGTAGTATTAGTAGCTGAGTGGTGGTGATAGTAGTAGTAGTAGTAGTAGTAGTAGTGGTAGTAGTAGTAGTAGTGGTACTAGTAGTAGTAGTAGTAGTAGTAGTGATAGTGGTAGTAGTAGTAATATGAACGTGTGTGTGCAGATCTTCACAGTATAATTCCCAAATGGATGGAAGTAATTTTTTAAAAGTTTTTTTTTTTAATGCGAGGAAGAAGGAACCAAAGGCCATGAGCCCGCAGTAACAGTTCCCTCCAAGAGAAAAACAAAATACAATAGAGAGGCCAAATTCAAGATCCGATCATTTTGAGATGCCTGGACACTGGACACACTGCGTTTGAAGGACTGGAAATCATAGGCAGCAGGAAATACAGACAGAGGGAGACAGTTCCAGAGCTGACCTGTTGCATAAATGAAAGACTGGGAGTAACGGTTAACTCTTGCATTAGAGAGTTGGACAGAAAAGGGATGAGAGTTTGCTGCCAGACGGGTGCTACGCGCCCGTCGTAGAGGTGGAGGAATGCAAGCAGACAGTTCAGAGGAGCAGTGACCATTAAAGTAGCGATAGAAAAGAGATAAAGATGCAACAGTGCGACGAAGAGACAGAGGTTGAAGGGAGGCAGTAAGAGGAGGAGAGTTAATGAGACGAAAAGCCTTTGATTCCACCCTATTGAGAAGAGCTGTATGTGGGGAGCCTTCCCACACATGAGAGTTGTACTCCACACAGGGGCGGATAAAACCCCTGTATAGAGTCAACAATTGTGCAGGGGTAAAGAAAGAGCGGAGTCGACTTAGCACACCCAATCTCTTGGAAGCAGATTTTACAAGAGATGTAATATGATCTTTCCAAGATAAGTCCCGAGTAAATGAAACTCCAAGCATGTTCAAGGATGATGCAGGATTAAGCTGAATATTATTAAACATTAGTGGGTATACCTGTGGAAGATTTTGTCGGGTTGATAGGTGAAAGAACTGAATCTTAGATGCATTAAAAACAACCATATTATTTTTACCCCAGTCAGAGATACGAGCCAAGTCAGACATTAGGTGTGCCATAGCCTCATCCAGTGCTAGTTGAAGTAACTGTTGAGATGGGCGTTGTGGGAACTGAATGGAAAGGTGAAGGGTGGAGTCATCAGCGTATGAGTGGATAGGGTTAGATGTACAGCTTAGAAGATCATTGATGAATAAAAGGAAGAGAGTTGGTGATAGGACAGAGCCCTGAGGAACACCACTGTTGATAGATCTAGGAGAAGAACGATGGCCGTCTACAACAGCGGCTATAGAACGACCAGAAAGGAAGCTAGCGATGAAGGCACAGATAGAAGGATAGAAACCGTAGGAGGGCAGTTTGGAAATTAAAGATTTATGCCAGACTCGATCGAAAGCCTTTGAGATGTCAAGTGCAATGGCAAAGCTTTCGCCAAAATCCCGAAAGGAGGATGACCAGGAGTTTGAAAGGTAGGTGAGAAGATCGCCAGTGGAGCGTCCCTGACGGAACCCATACTGACAATCGGAAAGAAGGTTGTGATAGGAAAGATGCCTTAAAATTTTTCTATTGAGAATTGACTCGAAAACTTTTGAAATACAGGACGTTAAAGCAATTGGACGATAGTTGGAGGGTTGGGAGTGGTCTCCCTTCTTTGGGACTGGCTGAATGAGAGCAAACTTCCAGCAAGAAGGAAAGGTACAAGTTGACAGACAAAGGCGAAAGAGTTTGCCTAGGCAGGGTGTAAGTACAGTAGCACAGTTCTTGAGAACAACAGGAGGGACCCCATCAGGCCCGTATGCCTTGTTAGTATTGAGGCCAGTGATGGCAGAAAATACATCAACTGAAGAAATTTCAATGACAGCCATGAGGAAGTCAGAGGGGGGTAGTGATGGAAGAACAGCACCGGAATCGTGTAAGGTGGAATTGGAGGAGAAAGTCTGTGCGAAGAGATCTGCTTTATCAGTAGAAGAAATAACTACAGAACCATCAGAGTAGAAAAGAGGAGGGAAGGATGATGAGGTAAAGTTGTTAGAAAGATTTTTGGCAATGTGCCAGAAGGAGCGGGAAGAATTCGAGTTGGAGAGTTGAAAGCATTTAGTACGAATGAAATTATTTTTAGCAGAGCGAAGAACAGACTTAGCACGATTCCGGGCAGAAACGTAAAGATCATGTGATTCAGGGGTGGGTTGGCTCCAGTACCTTTTGTAGGTCCTCTCCTTGTTGCGGACAGCATTAGAACAAGCGTGAATAAACCAAGGCTTTCTTGCGTTAGTCAAAGGATATGAGAAAGGAATGTATGCTTCCATGCCCGAGAGAATAACCTCCGTAATGCGCAAGGCACACTCAGATGGCTCCCGGGCCATGGAAACAATAATCATTCCAAGGAAAATCAAAGAAGTACTGCCTGAGGGCCTCCCAGTCTGCGGCTCCAAAATGCCACAGACGACATTTCCCTGGAGGGTCCACAGGCCGTACCGGAGTGATAGGACAGGTTAAGGTAATAAGGCTGTGATCGGAGGAGCCCAACAGAGAGAAAAGATTAGCAGAGTAAGCGGAAGGATTAGTTGTGAGGAACAGGTCAAGTATGTTTGAGCTCTCTCTAAGGCAGTCAGGGATACGGGTAGGGTGCTGTACAAGCTGTTCTAGGTCATTAAGGATAGAAAAGATGTAGGCTTGTTCACCAGGTGGATCCGTGAAAGGAGAGGAGAGCCAAAGGTGGTGGTGAACATTGAAATCTCCTAGAATGGAGATTTCAGAGAAAGGAGAAATGGATAGAATGTGTTCCATCGTAGAAGTAAGATAGTCGAAGAATTTTTGATAGTCAGTAGAATTAGGGGATAAGTAAATAGCACAGATATATTTAGTCAGAGAATGACAGGAAAGCCGAAGCCAGAGTGTAGAGAATTCAGAAGAATCGAGTTCAGGAACACGAGAGCAAGATAAGTCGTTGCGTATATATACACAACAGCCACCTTTGGCTTTGAAATAAGTATAGAGAAAGTAGGAGGATACAGAAAAGGGTTTGCTGTCAGTTGCCTCGGACAGCTGAGTCTCCGTTAGAAAAAGAAAGTGAGGTTTAGAGGAGGAGAGGTGGTGCTCAACAGAGCGAAAGTTGGAGGAAAGGCCGCGAATGTTGCAGAAATGAAGAAGAGAGTCAGACAGTGGTTCCAGGCACCTCGAGTCGTCATCGGGAGAGGGGCGGATGGTGGGGGCATTTATGTTCCCCCCCCCCCTGGGTACTCCGAGGCTTGATGAAGAGACGCCATTTTTTTAAATTTTGAATAGGAAGTGTAGAGTGTACTGTGCATGTAGTTTGGTGTAGATAGTTAGAGAAATTTGTACTGGAGAGCATGCTGGCCTACTCTCTGTGTAACTGAGACACTGAAAAAGTTCAGCAAAGGGGGATGGTCAGGAACTAGTCCTGAGGGCTGATGAAACGGGAGCTCCAGCACTCCCTGTCATCAGCTTTCCATCCACCTCGGGAGTACTGCCCTGCTCGACTGGTGCTACAGTCTACTCCACATAGACTGAAGTAGTATCAGTATTAATATTAGTATTGGTAGTAGTAGTAGTAGTAGTAAGAAGCTCGTAATTCTGCAGACCATCAGATTGTGTATCGTGCAAGAGGGATCCGATAGTATCCTCAATAATCATTATAGTCCATGATGCCCTGGAGGGATTAATCTGTTTTGGTGTTGATGCATGTGATAACAATTATTAACCTGGAAATATTACAAGCAGACAATCAGTATAAAGCATGCTCATGAAAGGGGGTTTAGCAGAGAAGGGAACAATCATTGTATATTTTGCAATAGCTATCGTTGTAGGTATCAGACTGTTTTAGGCGATGTGTGAGCCGATAGATTTTTTTTAAATCGAGTGTAAATACGCTGTGAAGTATACGCAGACAGAAAAACAGAGCCATCAGTGTACTGTATAATACATTTGCAGTGAACCATACATACAGAAACATAAACAAAGAACAGACGTACAGAAACACATAAGTTTTAAGTCGACCATGTACCCAATACTAGGGGTCAGTAAAGGGTTGGTTGGGGTGGAGTGAGGTGGAGTGGGGGGAAAACCATCACTCTCCCCCATTCATCAAGGTTCCTGTCCCTACTTCTCTTCCTCCTTCCCCCACCCATTCCCACGCCCTCCACTCATGTTCCTCTTCACTTGGTTTTTCTCTTGCTTCTCTTTTGCTTTGTTGGAGGAAGGAAAGGGAAGCTTTTAACTTAATTTCGGTCTTTTAGCGTCTTGGTCTCGCTCTGTCTCCATATATTTTGCTTCTCTGGGTCTCTCTCGTTGTATCTCTGTCTGCCTTTATCTGTCTGTTTGTATATCTGTATGTATGTGTGTGTGTGTGTGTGTGTGTGTGTGTGTGTGTGTGTGTGTGTGTGTGTGTGTGTGTGTGTGTGTAGGTTCTTCACCATCTACTTATCTATCTACTTATCTATCTATCCGTCTGTCTCTATCCATAAAACCATCTGTTTATCTTCCTGTAATCACCCTTCATTCATTCTTCTTTCCTCATCCATATCCATTCCTATCTATCAGTCTTTCCCTCTCCTTCGTGTTTTCCCCCTCTCTTTCATCCTTCTTCCCTCTCTTACTTTACCAATCTGTCAAGTCGTTAATATCTTGCCTTTATTATGCCTCTCTCTCTCTCTCTCTCTCTCTCTCTCTTGATCATCATCCAACGCACATGGGCAACGTACCCATTCATTCACATATATATCTCCTCTCTCTAGAGAATGAAGGTTTTCAGTGATCTAAACTTAGCATCTAAGAGACACAGCTGCTATTTTTACACTGTGTTTTTATCGACGTGCAACGTTGGGTCTGGTTAGTACTTGGATGGGTAACCGCCAGGGAACACCAAATGCTGTTGGCATCCCTACGTGTCAAGTGGGGTTGGTGGAGGATTAGTGCCCCTCCCTGTAAAACAATTAACTCTAAGCCCTTGGCAACCCCGTTTGGGATACATGGCGTCTGGCAATGGATGGATGGTATTGAATTCACGAAAATGGTGAGGGAAAAGGGATGCTGTGGTGCTAACATTCTGACAGGGATGTAATCTGAACGGGACAGACGCAGTTATTTACGTAGTTAATGATTTTGACTCTGGGGATAGACTTGGCATTCACATAACCGCAGTAGACGACGAAGGAATTATGAACTACTGTATTATGCTGTACGTACTTTTCATACGACCATGCGCCATTTTCCGCTGCCATTCATTCTTCACATGCACCCAGTGATAGGATTATATAAATAAATTAATCCACTGTTTACTTGAGCGCACCAGATACTCACCAGACAAAGGGACAATTATCGCTCAACGTCATTTCCGCTGATGGTAGACGTCATCGTTATTTTTTTATTATTATTTCTTCTTTCCATGAGGCCAAACGATTCTCTTACGTGGCAACTTACCTTAACATGTCACTGTCTCGGCAATAATACCCTGTCTCCCTACTGAACACTGCTAAAGGCTGTGACATTCAAGACTTATTCTGTATTTCCGACTCTGAACATTAGGCTTAGCTTTCGTACGTGTTACAGACCTTCACCTGTCACCGCTTTGGCACAGAGACCTAACGTTTAGTGGTAAGAAACAGAGAGAGAAAGAAAAAAAGAAAGAAAGAAAAGAAGAACGTTCTTATGCGGAAGGTCTATGATGTCTCGCCGACACGGGTCTCAAATGCTCCAACCTTCCCTCGATAAACAGGCAACCATTTTATTTTTTCCTTCAGTACGATGCTGTTGCTGCTGCTGCTGCTGCCAAGAAAATAAAGAGTGATTCTCGGGTGACACTCCTGACGCCAATACTGCCTTGAGAGATGTAAAATCAGGATCCGCGAAGTAACGTACGATGAAGAGCCTCTCATAACTAAGATCAGTTTACGGGATGTTGGTGAGACATGGGAGAAAAATAAGCTTCTTCTTTTGTTTTTTCTATATAGGTAAATAGACAAAAGAACCTGGCTGCATATTTTCTTCTGACATGAGCTAAGGTGCATCATGTCCACGAACATCTCGATTAAGAGTCCGATTGTCCATTATTTTGACAACTAGTAGTATATACATTGAAAAGTAACTGTGAGAATATATAGCACTGCAAAAACTCTATAGCCACTGTCTTGTAAGAAAATAATGAAAAGGACGGAAAAGTTAGGAGCCTACAGGAAAGCTAATATTATGATCATCTCCCATTACGCCGGACACTTTTCCCTAAGTGGCCCGGACGAGAGCACAGTCGAAAGGAGAATCAAGGCCATTACGTTTGAAAAAAAAAAAAAAAAAAAAAAAAGCTATGGGCAGTACTTCTTCCCTGTGTCAATGTACGGTATTCTCCTCGGTTGGGGAAGCTCCCTAACACCTTTTCAAAAGTGAATTATATTGCTTATTACACCTTCCTGTGTTTTCTAAATCCTTCGATCATCGACATACTATGCATAAACAGCGTACAAAAGGACATTAACCATCCATATCCAAAAACATATAGGTAAGGAAGATCTGCTAGGGAGCTTCCTTTTACGGACCGGTTTCTCTGGTACTTCTGAGTTACTAAAGACTGTGGTTGATGGGAAACTATTTTTCTCGCGGTACTCTCAGTTTTCTATGATTCACCCTTAACTCTGTGGAAACGTCTAATGTAAGCGGGAATAAAAAAAATTAGCGACAATATAAGAGTTACTGAGTGGATTAATATAATATGTGCTTACTGAAAAGAGCATAAGTATTACAAAACTCTTCGGCATGTGAAAAAATGTAAATCACAAACGGAATCTCGTTACTGTTTTTTCTGTTCTGTTCTGTCTGTCTGTCTAAGAATGTGGCCTCCAACCAAAGGGAAAGTTCATGGGACATTTTCCGGTCACAGATTTACTGGGGTGACGCTTGTCAGAAATCTTTTTGAAAGTGGGTACGAAAACTCTTTGAGCTCTTGGAGGATAGCTGGATGTATAGTGCTATGAGAGAGAGAGCAAGAGAGAGAGAGAGATGGTAGGCTACAATACTAGACACAAAGAAGGTTTTCTGGAATATAAGGAAAGAAAAAGAACATGTTACTAAAGAAAGGACGTATCATGCAGCGAAGAAGAAAGGGAAAAAAATAAAAGAAAATACAGGAAAGAGAGAAAGATGAAAACATTGATAAGTGTGTAAAGTACCTAAAAAAAAAAAGGAAGAGGGATATTTTTATGAAGATATATAATAATGGAAAAAGGAAGACAGGGACAATACAGAATTTGAGGGAAAGAGAACAGGAACAAGGAGAAAATTGGTCTTAAGTGGCATGAAGTTTGGAGGGAAGTGTTGTCCTCTCCCTGTGATAGCGTCTTTTTTTTTTTTTTTTTTTCTGCCCTCTCCAGACGATTTTATTTAGCCTACTGGGAAACTTTTCCAACCAGAGGAGATAGATACAATCTTCATTAACTTCTTCACTACTTTGGGGTTTTGAATCGTCCAATAATCGCAAGAATACCCTAAAACAAAAAAAATGAATATAAAGAAAGAAAATGAAAAAGCTTCGGGCTGAAATGATTAATAATAAGCAAGGATACTACAATAGTGACAAGGCATGTGCACTGCTTACCCGTCCGTCCATTCACTTCATGTGGCGTTAGTTTCAGGTAACACAGACTAATAAGCCAATGGTATTGTTTAGGCAAAAAAAAAAAAAAAAACATTGCGATGGGTGGTAGTCGTATAATCAAATGAATCCCTGGTGGTCCAGTGGGTTAAGGGGATCCTGGGCGCCAAAGGTCTTGATAAACCGGAAATCAATAGACTGGATAGTAAACAGATAGACGGAAGGAAAATTTGATATAGGAAAGAGAAGAGAGGAATAAAAGAGAAAAAAATTATACGAAGAATTATGCAAAAAGTGAATGTGTTCTGGGTGCTCCATTTTCTATAGGGAAGTGACCCAAAAATGAAGGGGCTTTGGCATATGAAGAGAACTGGAAAAAAGAAGATGACAGAGGAAAAAAAATGAAGGAAAGGAAGACAGGTTAATGAACTGGAATTCTCTTAAACTCTAAGAACTCATTATGGAGGTAATCTCGAGACAATATTTACAGAGGAAATAACAGGGAACCCAGAAACAGACATGACAATAGTAGAACAATGTGGAAAAAGGAAAAAAGAGAGAATATGGAATTGCGTTGGGTGCTATAAAGGGAAGGTAAAGAAGAGAGATACCACCACCATGTATAAAGGGAAGAGAGAAATATGATGAAAAGTAGTAAAAAGGGAGAGATCAAAGAGCAGCTGGAACTATGATGGGTTCTGGGGACCCCATATAGGGAGGCAAACGATAGAGGAAGAATGTTTTTCACCTGAAGGGAAGTATTGCGGATCACAGGAGAGCAGACGGAAATAACAGAATATGGAAAAGAGAGAGAGAGAGAAAGAAAGAGAGAGAGAGAGAGAGAGAGAGAGAGGTGGGGGGGTATTAGGTGCTGCAAGTCTGCATGCAAGTAAAAGAGAAAGAATTTTATACACGAAAGTGGAAATATCATGCAACTAAGAAAAGGAAAAAGAAGTGAGGAAAAAATAATAGTGGTTTAAAGGAAAGAAGATGTAAGAAAGGAAACTATTATTGTACTTTTATAGGGAGTAATGAGAGACGAAAGGCATTTTACTGAGGAACCGAAGTATAATGTAACTCAGAAGATAAGATGAAAACAGAAGGGTATAAAGGAAACAGTGAGAGACCAAGAAAAAATATGAGATCTTTGGACGCTGTGAATATTGGAGGGAACTAGTGAAAACATGAGGAAGATTATATAGAAGCAGGAGGAGAGGAAAATGAGAAATAACGATAATGGGAGGGATAAGTACCATGTGGGAACTGAAATTATGTTGTCTAGGAAGAAATGAGGGAATAAGACAAAATGAAGAAACGAAAGAAAGATGAAGGAGGAACCGGATATCTTTTGTGCTGTAGTAATTCACTAGGGATGTTAACGAAACAGGAAGGCTCTCTTACAGGCCTGAGGAAAAATTTGGGAACCCAGAGAAGGAAAAAAAAAAGAAAATTGTTCTTTGGTGGGTTCTGTGAGGGAGTTTAGAGGACAATAAAAGTGGGGGATATAATACTTAAAAGGAGATATATTATAAAATCAGAAAACGAGAGGAAAAGAAAAAAATGAGGGAAAGAATAGAAGATCAGGGAGGAAGTAGAGTGTATAATTCTGAAAACTCAATAAGTGAGTAGTAGGCTAAACGCCAGGGGAAGGGAATTTTACAGTAGAGTGACAGTACTATGGGGCATAGAAAGAGACGGAAATAACAGAATATGGAGGAGAAAAAGAGAGAAAAATATCAAGGGAATAATAGAAATATAAGTGCTGGTAAAGCGAGGGAAAAGGGAAACACACCAATCAAAGGAGATGTTATGGAAGGAAGACGAAGGAAGATAACAAGTGAAAATGAAGGAAAGATCCAAGAGGAACCAAAACTCTGCTGAATGAAGAGAACTTTAAAGGGAGGTAAACAAGGGAGGGAGGACATTAAGTGATAACACTAAAGAAAGAAGATGAGCAGATGGGAATAACAAAACAGCAAAGAAAGAAAAAGCAAGGAAAATTATGGAACTGTTGAGTTTTTATAAATTGTTTTCTTACGGTTTGCTCATGATTTTCAAGTCTCCAGCCCTCAACCCTCTTTAAAAATATATACAGTATGCTCCTTTCAAACTGGAAAATATAAATACTAAGGAAAGTTTAGGACCGTTGAGTTGCATGAGGAAAATGTAAAAATGAAAAACGAAAGAGTTTAAAAGTATAATAATGCACATTTGTCAGGAAAAGTAAGAGAGAGAGAGAGAGAGAGAGAACTACATAGTGGAAAGCTGTATAAATATATGGCTGGAAATTAAATTATGTAATTATGATAAAAGAGATGACCATTGGACGAACAGTATGGAAAAATAAATAAAAAAATAAACAAAACTCCTAATGTACAAAAAACATTAGGTACTTTGGAGCTACTTTTATCATTTGTAGAAGACAACAGTATATAGAGAGAACACGTGAAAGCCTGTGGAGGAAAAGGAATACGACCAAAAGAAAAAAATGCTTCAGGGGGAAAATATCATTAGGGAAGGAGACTGAGACAAAACTTTGAATGGAGGTAATACTGAGAGAGAGAGAGAGAGAGAGAGAGAGAGAGAGAGAGAGAGAGAGAGAGTGCTTTCAGGCCGGAGAGGGAGAGACTGGAGGAAGATAAGAACAAGTGGTGTCTTAGGGAGAAGTTCCTCTCAAGTACAGTTAAGATCAAAAGTTCCTGTTACCTCCACGTGGAATTTCTTATAATACTTGGTACTTCAAAATATATTAGACATTCCGGTTCTCTTGTGATGGCGGGATTTCTTCGTCACCATTACCAGCGTTTGTTCTGCATTTTATTATTATTATTATTATTTTTTTACGTCTTCATGTGCTTTATACTGTCTACAGTTTTTTATATTGATTCCCTGGTTGATTAGTAATGACATGAAGTAACTAAAATGTCTCGTTTCGTTTCTCTTGATAAGACCGTATGAGAGTCCTATAGCTATTCATTCTTTACGTGGGACTGCTTTATGACGAGAGAGAGAGAGAGAGAGAGAGAGAGAGAGAGAGAGATGAACCAAGGAAAGCGTAAAGAGTAATGCATATATATTGCAATTTCAACTCTTTCCTGGTGCCTGTCTTCTCCCGTCTTTCAAACGCAGTGTATCCCGGCATCTCTAAATGAACGGATCATGAATTTGGCTCTATCTTATTTTTGTGTTTTCTTGGAGGGAACAATTTGGCCTTTGTTTTTTTTTTCCCCTTGTCTTAAAAAAAAAAAAAAAAAAAAAAAGTCTCTACTCTCTAGTAAGGAAACCCGGTGCCAAATGACATCAATCTTCCGGTGGTTTTGAGTTTCGCTCTCAATATTGTCCAGAAATATTGGGTTTTAGGAAACTTTTGCAGCGTCCCCCAGGCACAGTAAGCCACATGGTGTTGTCAGGATTAGCCGTGTTTTCGCGCTCCTGCTCCTTATCGTTTATCCATGTATTCATTTGGAACTGGGTTTCCTGATAATGTGTTGTGTTGTGAAAAGAAAAAAAATAAATACAATAGGAAGAGGCCATGTTGTTTCATGTGAATGCGTTGTACACAACATTAGCGAGTGTTTTAGCCTATATATGATGTAAATTGAGCAAAATAACTTATCCTACAGGAACTTGGAAGTGAAGACTCACACACCTGGCAGGTGACCTATGGGAACCACAGAAAACGGGTTGCCAGGAACTAATAGAAAATGGAGATATTGTATGTGCGTTTTCGGCTATACTATTATATTCTGGTTATATTTTTATAATATATTCAGGCTGCAATTACCACAATATAATCGCAATAATATATTAGTATAGCCGAAAAAGCACGTACAATACCTTCGGGTTTTATTTGTTCCAGGTAATCAGTTTTTGTGATTCCCAGAGGTCACTGGCCAGCTCTGTAATAAAATTTACCTTGCTCAGTTTCATATATTTCCATCTCATTACCTAAATAAGTAAAGTACAGTTTCTTTTTTCTTTTTTCTTTTTCAAAGAATCCATATGTGCATTTACTTTAGGTCATTTATCCTAACGGTTACCCATATAACTCCAGATGTCTTATATTTGTAGTACAGAAACCTTTGGTAATAATAATAAAACATTTCTACATGTATTTTTTTTTCTTACAGTGATTCCAAATAGATACAGGGTTTCCTTAAACACTACAAAGCGCGATTTCCGTGTAGTGTAATTTTTCCTTCCCCTTACCTAACTCGCTTTTGGTCATTCTCTCACACCCTCTACACTTCATTTCCCTGCCCCTCAACCCTCTAATAATAAGTTATTTCCAATTTCCTGTTCCCTCTCTACTCTGTTTTTTTTTTTTTTTTTTTATTCTCTCCTAGTCCACCACCCTTTCTATTTTTCCCTTCCACCCTACCCCCCCCTCTCTCTCTCTATGTATACCTGTATATATGGATGTCTATCCATCTTTTTATCTACCTATATTTATTATGCATATCTGTCTGTCCACCTATCTATCTATCTATCTATCTATCTATGTAAGCTGATATCCACAAGGAAAACGAAAAAAGAAATATACCGATCGCTTTCTTTTATACACGAAAGCGCTTGGAGTACTTCGCGTTTCCTGTTCCTTGTGGATATCAGCATATCTATGAATCACGTGTTATTACGTGATTTAATTGCACACACACACACACACACACACACACACACACACATCTATCTATCTATCTATCTATATGCATGTAAAATTTATTTATCTATCTATCTATGTATCTGTCAGTTTATATCTCACACACACACACACACACACACACACACACACACATATATATATATATATATATATATATATATATATATATATATATATATATATATATATATATTGTTACGCCCTGGGTCTCGGCTCTGTTTCATGAATTACTGTTTATGTGGGGATTCATTCATGGCTGATACTTCTACATCGTTCCATCTTCAAGTCTCCAGCCGTTCTCGCTATGAATCTTCTTTCATAGATGGCGTTGTTGAAGGAAGTTTTCCAGTTACCCTTCTGACTCCTCTCTGCGTGCGAGGTCACATCAGAGTTCTTCAACCTCCAACAAGGATAGCCTGGACTTCTGGCCCGGGATTCACAAACGGCTGCTGGGCGACAGCGCCGCACGACGTCGTACGGGAGTCAACGATCACCCCTCAAGGGCGATTCACAAACGCCGTATTTGGCTCCCTTCCAAGTCTCTTCCGTAGCGAGCAGGGATTTTTCTGGGGAAAATTTACTCGACCAATCAGCAGCCACCGATCTGTCACGTGACTGAATTTAAACAGACCACACCCTCTCCCTTTCTCCTCCCACCTCCTTCTCTCTCTCCTTCCCACAAAACAAGTACATACTGTACACAAATACGTACATATGCATTTACGCAAGTGATTACATACGCACTTAAGGACAAATGTATTCCAAGGCGGACTAAGGTATTTACGTACATATGAACATAAGTATTCACGTACGTACGTACGTACGTGAAAACTTACATAAGTCCATACTTATGTACGTACGTCAGCTCATGTAAGCACGCACCTACGTACGTACGTGAATACTAACGTAAGTACGTTCGTAAATACTTAGGGAAGTACGTACGTGAATACTTACGTATGTACGTACGTACGTGAATACTTACGCAAGTTCGTACATACTTCCGTAAGCACTTACATACGTGCGTACGTACATGAATGTGTTAGTACGTACATAGGTGCGTAAGTAAATACGTCCATAGGGGTGTACATAAGTACGTATACATGTACGTACGTACGTACCTACATGGGTGCATTCGTAGGCATGTACATACGATCATACATAAACACGTGTACGTAATTACGTACGTACATGAGTACATACATACGTGAATACTTACGCAAGGACGTACGTATGTATGCACTTCCTTAAGCACGTACATACGGGCGTACGTAAGTACGTACATAGGTACGTACATGAATGCGTTAGTACATACATAGGTGCGTATGTAAATACGTGCATGGGCGTGTACGTAGGTACGTATACAGGTGCATAGGTAGGCACGTACATACTGTACATAAACACAAATGCATGCGTACGTAATTATGTACGTGGATGTGTACGTAAGCACGTAACGTATATCCAGACGTATGTACACAGGTGCGTATGTAAGTACGGTACGTAATAGGTACGTGTACATTCCCTCCATGTCGCACATCTCACAGTTGTTTTGGTCGGGGGTCATGTAATCGATACAATGTTCCTCTATTTCCGAATCACGATCCTGTAATGGTGGTCTGGAGGACCCTTAGCGAAAGAGAGACGCTACGACAAAAAATGACGGCCGCACAGTTCGTGCATGCCGGTGTAACGCCGAAAGGGAGCGGCGCGACCGGTAAGGGAGGCGCCAAGAGCGTGCGACCGTTTGTGAATCCGGGCCCTGGGGACTTTGATGCATGGTTGCGGAGAGTAAGGACGTGTTTTCTGAGCTCTCCTCTGGCTATAGAGCTGCCTCACCGGCATTGGTTTTTGTTTTTTTCGCCACTAGGGCGTTTTTTTAAAAGCTGGGCTAGCTAGTACTCATTTTCCTCCCCTCCCTGTTCAGAGATACAATAGGTGTTTGTGTCTTTTCCTGAGTTTACCTTTGCTTACTCGCCCAAGGAGGGTCCCCCCCCACTGATCGCTGTGGGGCATGAATAGACACGGTCGGGCCTCCCTGGAGTGGTTTGAGAGGGCAACCTCTGACATAGGTGTTCTGTCCCGGGTTATTTGTCCTCTGCTTGTTATCGTTCCTCCTTCCCACTTCCTCCTTTAGGGGGAAGTTGCCTCTATGGCGAACAACATTTCCGCCTCCCCCCCTCATGGGGGGAGGTGGTCCTGACTGACCCCCCACTGGTACACGGACTGACAGCCCCCAGACAGAACGGCCTCATACTCGTTTGCCTTGAGACATTAATGTAAATAATGCGGAGTTTGTGATCGTCCATGCTCTAGGTTCCACTCCCTTGAGAAGTCTCAATCCCTTCATGATCAAGAAGGTTATTGATGGCTGTGTTGGGGAGGTGGAACAAGTTAAAAAACTTGTGAATGGAGACCTCCTTGTCAAGGTCTATAATTCCTCCCAAGTTTAGGACTTGCTGAAGCTGCGCAAGTTTCATTGCTATGATGTCGAAGCCAAGATCCTATTTTCCATGAATTCCTGCAAGGTGGTTATCACTTGCAGGGATCTCATGGTGATGAGTGAGGAAGAGATCATAGACGAACTTGCTCAGTAAGATGTCATCGATACCCAGTTTATAACTAGATTTTACGAAGGCATGAGGAAGAAGACAGCCACTATTGTTTTGACTTTCAGCAAAGTTTCACTCCCGGCACATGTCAAACTTGGCTATGAAATTGTTAATGTAAGACTGTATATCACCAACCCACTCAATTGTTTTAAGCGTCAATTTTATGGGCACGGTGCTGACTTGTCTGGCTTCACAGTCAGTGTGTGACAAATTTGTAACACAGGGTCATGATGCTGAGCAGTGCACATCAAAGACTGTTGCTTTCACTGTAAGGGTGCTCACTCCACTGCCTCTAGGGATTGTCCCAGGTGGGAGGAGGAGAAATAGGTCTGCACAGTGAAGGCGACTGAGGATATCTCCTACTGCAAAGCAAGAAAAAAGGTGAAGGAGCTGTACACAACTCCTATGCCTAATAGGTCCTATGCTTTGGCGGTGATGTCCCAGCCCGTGATGTGCTCTGCTGCAATACAGACTAACCCTGAACTGGCTCCTCTTGCCACACATTCTACCTCTCAATCTCGCCCTCCTGTATGCTCTAACTCTCTTACGGACTTAGCTGTCGCTGCTTCCTACTCTCAGGCTGCCGCTGCTCCTTCGCAGTCAGTGCAGCAAAAACAGCAGTCCAACAAGTCTAATAAGATTATTTTGACCGCCCTCACCAAGCTGACACATCCTCATGTCCTTCCTGCTCCTGATCCAGCGAGGGAAAGGAAGAGTAGCTCTTCCTCAGTGGAATCTGGGAGCCTCGTTATTGATGAAAATATGGAGGTTTCCATAAACAAGCACCTGGATAGGTCCACCGGTAGTCGCTCACCTGCTGGCAGGCGGCAAAAAAAAGACCAAGCACACTGCCCCCCAACGTAAATCTTAAACCACCGCATTCACTGTGTTACAGTGGAATTGTAGGGGTCTTAGGAATAAAGTACACAATATAGCAACCTTGCTTTCCATACACAGGCCATACGTTGTTTGTTTACAGGAGACGTGCCTGGAGGATCATCCTGATCCTCGACAGTTCAAACAGTACCACTCACATAGACCCCGCTGTAGGGGGTCACCTTGACGTGGTGGTGGGGCTTGAACCGTGGTTGGCAACGCCACTTTTTTTTTTTTTTTTGTGCGACTTCGGGCAAAGGCTTCACAGCCTGTTTTCAGGGCCCAGTAGTCCTCCTACATACCATACACCTCTCTACATGTCACCACTTCGGCGCTAACACTCACCGTCCGTATTGATTACATGCTAGGGCTGTCTCATACAGGACTGGTGTATTGGTGTTAGCGGGGGTACTTTTATGATGTGTTGGGGGGTCATCTGGTAGATCAGGAAAATCTGCTTTTATGAAATTCAGATCCTTAAACTGTTTCCTGCCCCAGCCGGAGTTCAAACCTGGGTCCATCAGGACTTTGGGCCGCCTCTCTACTGATTCAGCCACTGCCTACTTGGGAAACATGCCCACCTTTGTAGGGTTCGGCATTTGTCGGGCTCATGGACCAAGCACCCCCTACATCACTGGTAGAAGAGGCCAGCTGGTGATGTTAGTCCCTGCCCGTTTGCCATCTAGGGTGGGACTGTCGCCTCCCCACATGTTTGCCGTGCATGGCGTCCCGTAATGCTGGGAGACAGGAGTCCTAGAGGTTGAGTGATGCTGCACTATGCTCCCTGCAGCTAGCAGTACACCTCTTTGGTCCCTTATTCTGGCTAGACGGGTAGCCTGGTTGGGCCCAATGAGGTCAATTGGCTGGCCATGCATTGGCTAGGGTCAAGTGGGCACTGGGGGGCCTGGTGGCTCCTATCATCCTGGAGTCACCCTTGTCCAGGTCGCCCAGTGGTTACCTGCGTATACTCCTCTGCTACCCCTGGGGTCGTCAGCGGCTCTGTCTCTGACATATGGCCTCCCCATGTTGGGCTCCATCGTGGGTGGGGGTGTGTGGGAATGAAAGTATTTTCTTTATTCAAATACTTCCCCCGAATTTGGTGCTCGTGTGGAGGACAGCCAGACCTTTGAATCCCCTGCTGGTGAAAACTTGAATTTAAGGGTGCTTATCTGTGCCAGAATCAGGGAAAAAATTGCTTATGACACTCTTTATGCTCCCATGAGGCATTTTGGTGTCATAAGCAGGTTAAAGTTGATATTGTGCCAGGATGGAGTTTTATTTGACACTTAAGATATCTTCTGTGAGAGCGCTTCTGCATTGGCTGCTCTTCGAGCTGTAGATGAAGGTGGTGCATTATTTTGATGCAAGGCTAAACTTTTCAGTATAGCAAATCTGTCTAACGATGATTTTGACTTCATACCTAAGCCTTTTGAGGATGACAACGGCATTCCTGACATTCTGAGAGACGTTCGTAGGCCATACTGGCATGTCGGCACATACAAGGATGGCCTCAACAATTTTATCAAAGGATCAGAATCCCTCGAGAGGAAAATAGGAAATATCCCTGAGGGGAATTTGAAGAGGTATGGGAGGAATTTGTTAGTTAAAGCAGGGAACAACACACAGGCCACCCTTTTGTCTAAATTTATTCCATCTCCTGACTCGGTTCTTCAGTCTGTCTTCCCACATAAAACCTTCAACACTGCTAAAGGAGTGATTTACACCAGTGATCTTTGTGACTTTAAGGATGAAGAGATACTGTGTCGTTGTCCTGTGAATGTTATTGAGCTAAAGAAGCTGAAAGGCACAAATTCTGCTATTTGTCTGACATTTTCATCACCTCATCTGCCGGACTACATCAAAATTAGACATCTGAGATTTCATGTCAAGAAGTTTCGCCACAGGGCAACGCAGTACTATAACTGTTTCGAATATGGTCATGTGAAGGACTCCTGCAAAAGTCAGATGACATGCTTCATTTGTTCTGCCAGTCACGACCCTGAATCATGCTGCAACTCTAAGTTCTGCAAGAATTGTTGTGGTGATCACTCTCCGAATTCAAAAACATGCCTGGAATACCAGTTCGAGCTGGAAATCATTGCGCTCGCAGATAATGAGCATATTAGCTATGGAAGTGCTTGGCATCGGTTATTGACGGCCCACAAACACCCTAGCTCCAAATTTTCAAGTATTGTCTAAGGGTTTCGATCCCATCGTTTTGACGGACAGTCCTCTCAACTTCCTCACACTACTACTAGCAGCACTAAGCAGAATAACCTTCAGTCACCCGCCAAACCTCTTCCAGCTTCTGTTGACAAGTCTTCTGTTGGTCTTTCAACTTCAGATTTGCATTCATCCCAAGCCCTTCATGATACTGTTGTCTCTGGTAAAGAACCCTCATTTTCTCGGTCGTCATCTGCCCAGTCATTCCCACCTCGTACTTCAAAGGCTGTCAGTAAGCAGAGTGCAGTTGCTCCCTCTGTGCGGGACCACTCTCGAGCAATATCGTTGTCTCCCCGTACTTCAAAGGCCATCAGTAAGCAGAGTGCGGTTGTTCCCTCTGTGCGGGAGCACTCTCGAGCAATGTCGTTGTCACCTCGTCCTTCAAAGGCAATCAGAAAGCAGAGTTCGGTTGCTCCCTCTGTGAGGGAGCACTCTTGTACAACGAATGCAAAGGCTGACAATGACTTCACTTGTCCTCCCCATTCTAAGAGATCTCAGAACTCTTCTCCCCCTATGGATACTGGTGGTATTCAACTGTCCAATAAGTTCTCAAATCTTGATAAGGACTGCCCGCCTGACAACCATTCGATGGATGTCTTTCCTTTACCTTCTGTCTCTGACCCCCCTGTAGCATTTGATACAGTTGTCCGTCCCCTCCTGAGGCGACAAAAACCTGTGTCTGTTTCGTCTGAAACTTATAAGTTTTCAGTCACCAAATCCGATGCTGACAAGTCCCTGAGGAGCCGTCGTCTGTCATTGCATCCTGATACCAAACGTGTGCCTTCATCCTCCCAACCACATAATGGAAAGGTTGGGGCTTCTGACGTTAGTAGGTAATGTTCCATTCTGACATCCTGCAATGGAATTGTAAGGGTCTTTGCTCTAGGTCTGAGCAGCTAAAAGATCTGATGCATGACTTTGTTCCGGGTATCGTTTGTCTCCAGACCATGTTGGGCTCTGAGGTATACAATCCTGGATTAAATTATGTCTTTCACGGGTTTCCCCCTCCGCCGGGAAATCGGGGGCATGGGGATGCGGCAATAATTGTTCACAGGTCCTTGCAGCACTCTTCTGTTCAGTTGCAGACGACTCTCCAAGCTGTTGCTGTTACGGTTATATTGGAATATTCGCTCACGGTATGGTTCTTGTATCATCAACCTGGTGGTGGTTTCAGTGAGCAGTTCATTGAAGACTTAATCCGTCAGCTTCCTGTCCCTTTTCTCCTTCTTGGGGACTTTAACACCCATAATCCACTACGGGGTGGTACAATTTTGGATACTGGTGGGAGGATTATAGACGACATACTCCAATCGTATAATATCTCTATTTACAATGATAGCTCTATGACTTACCACAATGTCTGTAGTGGAGCTTCCTCCGCTATTGACTTGAGTTTGTGTTCTCCCTCCATCCTTATGGATTTTCATTGGTCAGTAGATCCCTTTTTGAATGGAAGCAGTCATTACCCAATCCATTTAAAGTGAGTGAAAAATGTCCCTGCTCATTCCTCTCCTAGGTGGAGGGAACGGGAGGGTGATTGGTTGAATTATAAAAACGGTATACTTCTGGCTAGCCTTTTGAGTCCTTCTCTAGTCACTTGGAAGCCTATGATTATTTTGTTGCTGCGATTTTGGGCAGTGCCCGTATGGCCATCCCTATGTTGAAAGGTAAACTGCGTAGACCTGCAGTCCCCTGGTGGAATAAAACCTGTGCCATACTAAGGAAAATTACGAGGAAATGTTATCGGCATTACAAGACCAGTGGCTCAGGTGCCACATGCCAAATTTACCAACGTGTCATGACAAAGCAGCGTTGCTACTTTCAAAAGGCTAAGCGAGACTCTTGGATATCTTACATCAATGGCATTAATTCCAAGACTCCCTCTAGGGTTATATGGAGGAAAATTTGAAAGCTTTCAGGCAAATTTATCCCATCTTCCAACCTGACATTGAAAATAGGTGGCAACCTTCTCACTGATCCTGCTGAGGTTGCAGAGACCTTAGGGAGGCATTTTGCTGATGTCTCCAAGGCCTCTCTAATATCAGGGAATAGTATTCCTGACATGCCTCTACCTTCTCCATCTTCTTGCAGTGCTGCCTATAATGCTTCGTTCACACTTAGGGAACTGGATTACCTCTACGTCTCCAGGTGAGGACAGCATCCTCTATTCAATGCTCACATATTTGCCTGCTGTGACTACGAAGTTCCTCCTAAAGGTCCTTAACCCCTTAACCACGGGGCGTCACTTTCGTGACGCTTGGGAGCAAGGGATCATACCGCGGGGCGTCGCTTTTGTGATTCTGTGTTATTTTGAATTCACCCAGGCTTCCAAGTGGGGGCTTGTATCATCTATCAGTACTGCCAATGTCCAACACTAGTCAGCACTCCTAATCTCATCTGTACTCCCATCCATTGTTGACAATTTAGCCATTTCTCCCCGTTCTTGACTCCCCTCCCTACCCCCCCTCCATTACCCTATCCTCTCGCCTGCCCGGCCGTGCTACGCTAAGTAAATCTTCCCTGGAATTTTTCACTGATTTCATCCATTGAAATAAGCCCTATGTCCTATTCTTATACCAAATAATATATACAAGAAAGAAATAAGGTAAGTGAGAGTGCCATACACCTGGAATTGGCTAATTATCACCTGACAACACCTCACGTGCACTCGTTCGCTAATTTTTGCTGTTTTTTTCCCCTTGAAATATGCCATATAATCTATTTTCGTAATAAATATACATGTAAGGAGGGAAGGGAGAAGCCTAAGTGATATTTACATTCACCTGGAACTACCTAATTTATAATGTATTGTCTAGATTTCCTGCCAATCATATCAGTGCTAGACAAAGCTGTTTCAAGATATAACATTGGTAGCTCTGAATATATATATCTCCTAAGTAGGCCTCTAATCTATTTTCGTAATAAATATACATGTAAGGAGGGAAGGGAGAAGCCTAAGTGATATTTACATTCACCTGGAACTACCAAATTTATAATGTATTGTCTAGATTTCCTGCCAATCATATCAGTGCTAGACAAAGCTGTTTCAAGATATAACATTGGTAGCTCTGAATATATATATCTCCTAAGTAGGCCTCTAATCTATTTTCGTAATAAATATACATGTAAGGAGGGAAGGGAGAAGCCTAAGTGATATTTACATTCACCTGGAACTACCAAATTTATAATGTATTGTCTAGATTTCCTGCCAATCATATCAGTGCTAGACTTAGCTGTTTCAAGAAGTAATATTGGTAACTCTGAATAACCCCTAGCAGGCCTCCACGCTCCGTTATCAGTTCACTCTCATCTTCCAAAGTGAGAGTACGTATGTTTCTTCTTGGTGACTTCAAGGCCTTTTTTCACCCCCATGCAAATGGCCCTGTGACCTTTACCCCCTACTAAACCTCGTGTGGAAAGAGGTAAAGGGCTGACAATTGATAAAAGAGTGACTACGATCTTTCTATTGAGTAAAACAGTGCAAGTGGAATTGTAAATAATGTGTAAATAATGTGTAAACAGCAAGTGAAAGTAATGAATGTAAATATACGTGAACAATGGAAAATAGTTTTATAAGTTATTTCAAGTGACAGTGCACAACACAGTGTAAATAAAATAGAAATGTAAATAACGTAAATAAAATAGAGAACGTAAATAGAAATGTAAATGAGTAGTAGTATAAGAATACGAGTATATACCCTAGGAGTAATGAAAGTGAAAGTTTCACTCTAGCATGTCTGAATGCTATGAGTTATGAGAGTGAAGATGAAAGTGACATTCACTCTCAATGCCAGTATTCAGGACGAGAAACTGAATGCTACGTATTTTACTGAAAGAAATTGAATCCCTACAGTGACAATAAACTAATACTACTGAAGGAAACTTATGGATAAAGACTGTAGATATATTTAAGTGTTATATAGTAATAGAAATATAAAGTGTGAGGGGTTTTATGAATAATAAATGACAGACTACCAAGAGCGAACTAGTGCCAGTGCGACGATCAGAAGCGCTCGTAATTTCCATTGCTTTCACAGTGTTTTTTTTTTTTAGTATGGATCCCAAACTACTTGAAAATTGTAGAATAGTGTTTATAGTGTTTGTATCTGGCTGTGGTAATCATATTACGGGTTGTCGGGAAGTGTAAAGTGGAGACTTAGTTACCCTACTTCAGAGGTCTCCACAAGTCCTACGGTAACAGACGAAGGCTCAACAATCATTCCAGGAGAAAGCTGAAGGTATGTGCCATAAGCATATGTAATCTTATTATTCTAGGACTAATAACTGATTTTTGGCAAATATTTTTTGAGAGTCTGTCGGAGCCCAAATAACCCCGCGGCACACGCAAGTCATTGGTAAACAAGCCCGCGGTGTAGGGGTTAACAAAATGTGGGAAATGAGCATTTTTCCTGCCAGTTGGAGGGTTTTCCTCATTATTCCCATAAGCAAACCAAACAAAAATCCCCTTTTGGGTACCGCCTATAGGCCTATCGCACTGACCAGCTGTGTTTGTAAGCTGATGGAAAAGCTAGTTAATGCAAGGTTAGTGTGGTACTTAGAATCCAAAAAGCTGCTTTCTCCTTACCAGTTTGGGTTTCAGAAGAACCGTTCAACACTAGACCCCCTCCTGATCCTCTCAAATAAAATCCAGCAAAAGCTTTGCCAACAATTGTCAGACTACTGGGGTGTTCTTTGACTTCGAGAAGGCGTACGACACAACCAGGCACACTAGTATTCTTCTTCAGCTGTTTCGATATGGCATAGAGGGAAATAAGTTTCGTTTTATCCGCTCCTTCTTGTCGGAACGTTATATTAAGACTGGTGTCGGAAATGTTACATCCAGCCCTTATAGGCAAGAGGAGGGTGTTCCCCAGGGCAGCATCCTTAGTGTCACCTGTTTGTCAGTGGCTATCAATGGTGTTCTCGATCAGATTTTCCACCCCGTGTTGGGCTCCCTGTATCTGGCAATTTGTGTGTCTGGCTATGATGCAGTAGAGATTAGTCATCACATGCAAAAGTCCATAAATGCTATTTGTCGTTGGGCTGATTATAATGGTTTTTGCTTTTCACCTTCCAGGACTGTTGCAGTCCGCTTCACTAGAAGCACACACCAGGAGGTTGTCCCACACTTAGAGTTAAATGATGACATCATCCTTTTGAGATGGAGGTTAAGTTTCTGGGCATGATCTTGGCTCACCCCTCTTGGTCACAGCACATTGATTACCTGAAGCTTAAAGTCAAGAAATCATTGAATAACCTTAGGGTGTCTCTGGTCTTGATTGGGGTGCTGATAGGAACTCCCTGCTCAGGCTCTATAACTCTTTGTGTCGGTCACAGATTGACTATGCTTGCCAAATATATTCCTCTGCCTGTAAGACTAAACTTCATGAGCTTGATGTGCTCCACAATATGGATCTACGACTGTGCTCGGGTGCCTTCTGCACTTCCCCTGTGGAGAGTTTATACGTAGATACAGACCAGCTTCCTCTGGACTTACGTGGGCATGAGTTAGGGCTTCGCTACATTGTGCGAATTAAGAGCAGTCATTACACCAACCCTTGCGCTGATGTTCTGTTGCAGTGTGACTCGTCTAAGTTCCATGGTCCAAGAGCCTCTATACCATTCCAGATTAGCATGCTACCTGTGGGTGACGCATCACTGAGGGAGCAAAAGATTGAACCAGTAAGCTACAGCAGTCTCCTTCCTTGGCTCATTCTGGAACCTAATGTGTGTCCCAAAACCTTATGTAGGAAAACCTCTTTGGATGCAGAAACTAAATTGAAGTTTTTGCACCAAGACCTTCTCCACAGGGACTCAGTAAAGTTGTATATTGATGGCTTAAAGTCACCCCCTGGTGTAGGCTGTGCTGTTGTCCATAAAGGGGGTGCACATCGTGGACGGCTTTCAAACAATGCCTCTGTTCTCACTGCTGAACTAACTGCTATTGAGAAGGCTCTTGAAGAGGCTTACTCAATGCTGGGAAAGAAGTTTACAATATATTCAGACTCCATTGGAACTTGACCACCATTAAGCAGTTTAATACATTCCACCCTATATTAAGGAAGATTCAGTCATGGCTTTGGCGCCTGGCTGCAAAGTATAAATTTATTTCGTTCTGCTGGATACCGTCACATGTTAATCTCTATTGGAACGAGTTTGCTGATAAAGAGGCAAAATCGGCATGTTCTCTTCCTTCTGTTGGGTATAATAAGGTTCCCTATTCTGATATACAGACCGTTATCCGTAACTTTGGTCTGAGTGGCAGGCAAGATGGGCTTCTCCCTCCCTGGCCAATAACTCGAAGTATAAAGAGATCTGGCCTTCAGTCTATGCCTGGTCATCCTCTTCTCAGGCTTGTCAGGGTTTTGAGACGAGGTTGACTAGGCTGCGAAGTGGCCATATGCATTTGACTCACAGGTTCCTTTTGGACTGAGGGGTCCCACCTCAGTGTGACATCTGTCATAATAACTTGCAGTCATATTTTATTGGATTGTCCAACCTATACCCGTTCTCGGGTGAAATTTTTAACAAATAGGGGATCCCTATCAGTTGTTTTAGGTAATAGGGCAAATGTTTCTAGCCTTCTGGCATTTTTAAAGAAGACAGGGCTATACTGCAAGCTGTGATTAGTTTTGTCATAGTTATGTTTTAGGGCTTGCTGTCTACATCTGTTTTCATTTTACCTAGGATTTTTAGTTGCATGATTATTGTGTAGTAGTTTTGCCTATTTTTATACCCTTATCGTCTTTCATATCTCACTCATCAAAGCGCTGAATGACCTCTCAGGTCCCAGTGCTTGGCTTTCGGCCTAAACTTCATATTCCATTCCATTCCACTCGTATAGAAGATATGAAGGTCATGGAGTTACCATATACATACACAAATCACACCCACAAACGGAAGTGATTCTAAATTCTACTCTGGAAGCTGTCGCGTGCAGAGTAATATTTAATAACACATATCCCCCCCATGAGCAGCCACCTTGTCGTGGTGGTGGGGCTTGCGTGCTCCGGTGATCCCACAAGCCTGCCCGTGGATGTAACGACATCTAGCAGGGTCTCCCATGCGGGTAGGGTTGTGGGTGAGGGGTCTGACTAAGCTCTGCCCGAAACGTAGATTACCTGTATGGGTCATCGGTTCCGCCCTCCAGAGGGATCGCGTCAGTGCTGTCCTGAGTTGGTTGGTTGGGTGTCTGGGCTGGGGGGTGTTGGGGAAGGGGGTCTTTGCACTGGTGGGAGCTTTCGTAGCATGGGGTGTCCTTTTTGGGACACCCTCTGGGGACGAGGTACCCCGTTCCCATCAGACCGCGCTCAGTCCCCTCACTCCCTAGTAGGCGGTTTCCCTTGGCTCCTGGTGCCATTTTGTGTAAAGCATGTGTATATGGATACATCGCAAACTCCTTTAACCACTCGTGTAGTCGGTGACCAGCCGCACGAGTTGGCATCACCTGGTCACTCTCTGGCCGATGACCCTGTACCCCCAGGGTCATCTGCCAAAATTGCGAATGAAGGTGTCCTTCCTATTGAGGTGTTGCCTGGTGTGTTTGCTAATAACTCTTACACAAAATACGTTGTCCTTAAGGTGGATAGTGGTACTTCTTTCAGGAATCTGAATTGTTTTCAGATTCACAGTGGTCTAGTATCAGCATGTGGATTTACCCCCAAGGTGTCTTTGCAGGGTGATGGCTCTCTATTGTTAGAAGCCACGAATGAACAGGAGAGTTCACGCATCCAGTCTCTAACTGTGGTCACCGGTTATCCTGTATCTGCCTTTCGTCATTTGGTCCTGAACCAGTCCAGAGGGGTTGTGTATTCTTGTGACTTGATCTCATATTCTGATTCTTCCCTCTTAGAGGGGCTGGCTCCTCAGGGTGTTGTAAGAGTACAGAGAATTATGAAGAAGGTTGATGGGGTTTTAACCCCCACGCCCACTCTTATCTTGACATTTGACCGTCTTACCTTGCCGGAGGTTATCACTGCTGCGTGGTGGAAGCTAAAGGTTAAACCTTATGTTCCCCGACCTAGAAGATGCTATTATTGTCAAAGATTTGGTCACGTCCGCCGTTCTTGCAGGCGGGAAGCGTCTGGCCTTCCTGAGGTCTGTGGAAATTGTGGTGGAATTTCTCATGGTATAGATGATTATTCTCAACCCTCTAAATGTTTGAACTGTGGAGGAGCACATGCAGCCTCCTCAAGGGATTGCGAAGTATACAAATATGAATACGAGATCATTTCTGTCCGAACAAAGGAGAAAATTTCCTTTTCTGAGGCAAAGGCCAGGGTAAGGGAGCAGTTCATTCGCCCTGGGGTTACCTTTGCTGCTGTGTTGTCTCGCCATAAAGCTACCCGGCAGGTACTCTTGCCATCACACAATGCCCCATCAAATTTTCTGGGTTCTACTTCCCGGCCTTCTCGCCCGGGGGTTCCACTGAGGGAATGCAGCCTGGAAGCAGCTGTGCTTCCTCCAGGGAGGTGCCTCTTGTCTCTGGGGGTGTCCCCTCTGCGATGGTTCTTCCAGCATCTGGGAGTGCCTCCCCTATCCCAGTTCCTCCGGTTCCTCCTGTGACAAACACCCGTGTCAATGCTACACTTTGCTTTGACACATCCAAAACTCCCGATGTCCTTCCTGTGCATCCTTGTCCTGACATATCCAAAAAAAAACAGCGTCTCCCATACTTCTGTATCAGCTGCTACTTCCGTACCGACTGCTTCTCCTGTACCATCTGCCCGCTCTGCTACTGTTGCTCACTCTTTCTTTACAGTGTGGCACTATAGTTCCTAATGCTTTAAGTTCTGGTGCAGAGATGGAGGTTGCATCTGCCAACCTCAAACAAGTGAGGAGTGAGGAGTTTTTGGGTGACTCCCCTCCTTCTAAGGTTCAAACTTCTGTACCACATGAAGATTCTGAGAGGGCTCTTTGCTCGACAACCCAGCCAGTGGTGGCGTCTAAGTCTGTGGGTGTTCATGATGGCCCTTCTAGGATTCCCGTCCCTGCCTCTTCCTTAGGTGTGATGGGGCCTGGGTCTTTAGATACTCATAGAGCTCAGTCGTTTGCTCCCTCTGATCCGTCACCCAGGGGCCAACCTTTGGATGATTTGGTTGGGGGGGGTTCGGTTGGCCCCGAGGTGCCAGCTGAACCCTCACATGGGTGTGCAGATGGGGCACGTGGGTCTTCCAAGAAGGTCTCTGTGCTTCAGATTCATTCTGGCGATGGGCGGGACATGTCTTGGGGTAAGGGTACTACCACCCATGGAAACTCTAAATCTTCATTGCCTTCTCGGTTGGTGAGGCAGAGCTCCACGCCTAGGAAGAAGGGCTTTCACTCCCTTCCCAACGAGGTTGCTACATAGCTTTCTAAGTTCATAATATTTAATACTAATCACTATGGCTCAATCGGTACCAATTTGTCTTCAGTGGAACTGTAGGGGTGCCATGGCAAACTGGAAGGAATTGCAGTTATTACTCTCTGCTCTGAACCCACTGTGTGTGTGTCTTCAGGAGACAATGGTGGGGGACAGACAGTTCCCTTCCATTAGGGGGTATAAGGCCTTCCATGCATCTCCTCCTGGTGGTCACATGTGCAATTTTGTGCCGTTCTGATGTCCCCTTTATTTCCTTTGAGATTCAGTCACCCTTTCAAGTTCTAGCAGTACAGATGCACGTTGGGAGGTGCTATACCATCTGTTGTCTGTACCTTCCACCTTCCGTTCCTGTTATACGTACTGATCTAGAAACCCTTATCAGCCTACTTCCACCCTCTTTCCTACTCCTTGGTGACCTTAATGGCTGTCATCCTTTGTGGGGTGACTCACTTTCAAATCTCCGGGGTGATCTTCTTGCCTCTTTGGTTGGGGATTTAGATTTGGTTGTCCTAAATGATGGAAGGCCGACCCATTTTCATGTTCAGACTGGCACGTATTCTGTCATTGACCTTACCATCTCCTCCTCTAACTGTGCCCTTGATTTTTCTTGGGAGGTTTTGGATGATCTACATGGTAGTGACCATTATCCTGTAGTGGTCCAGCCTACTCGCTCTGTTCCTGTAGCCCATCTGCCATGCTGGTGTCTGGACAGGGCTGATTGGTCTTTTTGAGAAACTATGTGTATTTGCCAACAGGGTTACTGATTTTTCAACTATCGATGATGCCGAATGTAATTTTACTAAGACCATTTTCTCAGCAGGGGTTCATTCTATCCCACGGACTTTTGGTATTTTTTCCCGGAGATCTGTGCCATGGTGGAATGATGACTGCTCCATAGCAAAGAGAACTTACAAAGCAGCTACTCATCGGTATTTTGCAATCGTAATGTTGTTTTTCTAAAAATAGAGTTTCGCAAAGCACATGCTCACTATAGATGGGTCATGAAGAATGCTCGCCATAACTCGTGGAGGTCGTATGTTTCTACAATTATATCTTCAACTTCAATGTCTGTGGTGTGGAAAAAGGTGTGCAAGATTTCTGGTAGGTTCTCGCCCCCCTCCCCTCCGGTGTTGCACCTTCACGGAGAACTTGTGTCTGCACCAGATGCAGTAGCCTCTGCTTTTGCAGATCAGTTTTACACTGTCTCCACAAAGGATCCTTCTCAGCCATTTGCCACCTTTCGTAGGAATCAGGAGAGGCTGGGTCTTGACTTTCGCTCTCGTGGCGGAGAGCTGTATAATTTAGATTTCAGCCTCCGTGAGCTACGTGCTGCCCTTTCAGTGTGTCGTGACACTGCTCCTGAGCCTGACGATATTCCATATGCTATGCTGCATCGTCTTCCGACTGATTCACTTCAGTTTTTATTGAACCTTTTTAACAGGGTCTGGAGTGAGGGCTCTATTCTGAAGAGTTGGAAGTTGGGTATTGTCCTCCCCTTTCCCAAGCCTGGTAAAGACCATTCCCAAGTCTCCAATTATCGCCCTATCACTTTAACATCATGTGTGTGCAAGCTGTTCGAAAAGATGGTCAATGTCAGGCTTATGTGGTTTCTGTAAATTACGGTGCACTTCAGACAACCTTATCAGGCTTGAGGCGTCAATCTGTGAAGCTTTTGCCTCCAAGCAACATTTTGTGGCTGTGTTTTTTGACCTTGAGAAGGCTTATGACACTGCCTGGCACCATGGCATCCTCCAACAACTTCATGCCTTTGGTTTACGTGGTTGCCTGCCTGTGTTGCTTGGAGACTTCTTGACTGATCGTGTATTTCGGGTCCGTGTGGGTTCTACCCTCTCTGTGCCACTGTGCCAGGAGGAAGGTGTCCTGCAGGGGAGTGTCTTAAGTGTTTCCCTGTTTGCAGTGGCCTTTAATGGTATCATTGACACTGTGCCTGCTGGGGTATCCTCATCCCTTTATGTGGATGACTTGGCTATATGGTTTTCTGGCTCCCGCATGTCTGCTACTGAGCGGCGGATGCAACTTGCCTTGAACAAGATTTCTGCCTGGGCCACTTCCAAGGGTTTTCGGTTTTCTCCTTCAAAGACTGTGGCTATGCACTTCTGTAGGATGAGAGGGGTACACCCGGACCCTGATCTCCAGCTTTGTGGCAGAAGACTCCGTTGTGTGACAGACGAAATTCTTGGGCCTGACTTTTGATTGTCGTTTGACATGGGACTCACACTTGGCAAATCTTAAAACATCATGTATGAAGGCTCTTAATCTATTGAAGGTTCTGTCCCATACCTCTTGGGGTGCTGATCGAAGGACACTCTTGCATTTGTTTCAGGTATTTGTAACCTCTAAGCTGTCATATGGCTGTGAGGTATATTCCTCTGCCACAGAATCAAGACTAAAAACTCTAGATGCTGTCTATCATACTGGTCTTCGCCTTGCAACTGGGGCTTTTCGGTCCTCTCCAATTCCCAGCTTATTGGTGGAAGCTGGTGTGCCTCCCTTAGATCTACTGCATCAGTCTGTTGCAGTACGATGCTGGCTCCAGATTCGTCACCTTCCAGACTCACTTGTCTGTGAGGGTGTGACGAAACAGTCTTGTCTTTTGTGTTATAGTAGACACCCTCGCATGCCTCGTCCATTTGGCTATAGGGTTCAGGATATAATGGAGGGGTTTGGTTTGTCGGCAGTACTTGTCAGTCCTGTTCGGATCCCGAGGGTTGCGCCTTGGAGATTGCCCAAGGTAACTTTCTGCAGGCCTATTGCAGGTTCAAAGGATTTTGTCGCTCCTCAGTGTCTTTTAAGGTTATTTTTAGAACATTCTTCTAGTCATGGTGGTTCTGTGCCTGTGTATACTGATGGCTCTAAATCCGCATCAGGTGTTGGTTTTGGAGTATTTCCCAATTTTAGCGGTGGAGGTAGTCTTCCTTTGGTTGCCTCAGTTTTTACTGCGGAGTTGTCAGCCATCATTTTAGCCTTGAAGTTGGTGTTTGTTCATCCTGACAATTATTTTACTATTTTTAGCGACTCTCAAGGGGCGCTTTTGGCCCTGGACTCTTTTAACTTGTCCCATCCCTTAGTTTTAGCTATTTTGGAGTGGCTGTTCCTCATTCGTCGTCGGGGGAAGAGAGTGGATTTTTGCTGGGTTCCCGCACATGTTGGTGTGGTGGGCAATGAGACTGCGGATGCATTGGCCAAGGCTCCGGCTACTCAACAGCCCCCAACAGAATATCCGCTTCCTGCATCTGATCTAACACCTTACTTGCGGGACAGAATGCATGTGTGTTGGCAGAGATGCTGGGATGGTGTTGCTCATAATAAGCTGAAAGAGGTCTTCCAGAGAGTGGTTGTGCCAAGGGTTCTCCCTTCCATGCCTCGGCGATTGAAGGTAGCTCTTGCTAGGCTTCGCATTGGGCACTCTCGGCTTACACATGGGTTCCTGATGAGTGGCGAGACTCAATCGTACTGTGATGATTGCTTTATTCCCCTTACTGACCGTCACTTGCTGGTCGAGTGTCCAAGTTTGGGGGACCTGCGCTGGAGATTCCTCCATAGGCATACAGGGGTAGATGGTGCCTACTGTCTCTCCTCGATGCTTGGGGGAACCCATAGAATTTTTACTGATGTTTTTGGTTTTCTTCAGGAGGTGGGCCTCCTTCCACTTTTATAAGAAATTGTTTTCTCTTTTAACTATTCTTTTATTATTTTCAGTGTATTATTTCTAGAAAAAGTTATTAACTATGCACAATTTATTTGCCATGTGTTTTAGCTTGTTGTCCAGTGGCATATGACCTTAGCAGTTGCGCCGCCAGTTTCTACTACAATCAATCAATCAATTAATAACATGTATTTGTGTATTTTCTCTTAGTACTGTCCTCCACATGGCCCCATTGATAGTGATGCTTTAAATTCACTATTTGAACATCTTCATGGTAATAAATTAGTGTTGGGCGACTTTAACGCCCATCACTATCAATGGGGTAGCTCGAGGATCGATGGTCGTGGGGAGCAAATAGCCGACCAGATGCTACAGTCCAGCCTCTGTCTTCTGACCGATGGCAGAACGACTCTTGTAGATGATCGTACTGGTAACTTTTTGGCCATTGACTTATCTCTGGCCTCCCCTGGTATACATCAAGATTTCTCATGGGACCCTTATGATGACTCTTTGGGAAGTGATCATTTTCCCATCTGTCTTTCTTATACATGCGACATCGTTTTGGACCCTCCGCCTTCAAAATTTAACTATAAGAAAGCAGACTGGGGCTCTTTCTCAAGGATCGCCAATTTAGATATATCTGGGGAGACCATAGATGTTAAGGTCGAAAATGTAACTACTTCCATACTACATGCAACTGAGGCTGCTATTGCCAAGACTTCTACAGTTCATGCGAAGCATAGAGCACATTGATGGATGCCGGATTGACGACAAGTATTAAGGAAACTCAATAGGAGATACAGGATTTTTGATAGTCAGCCCCCTGAGGAAAATTTTATTTCTTACAAACAGGGATGGGCTGCGGCAAGGAGAATAATAAGAAGGGCCAAACATGACTCCTGGCAGTCCTTTGTGTCCACAGTGACTCGTACTACACTATCAAGTAAAGTCTGGTCCACGATAAGAATATTAAATAATAAAGGCCCATACTTCCCTGTCACCACCCTGCAGGTGAACACCACCATCTACAGTATGATGAGCCTGTGGACGTTGTTAACATCCTCGCCAGGAGTTTTTCTCATGTAAGTAGCTCAGCCAATTATGACCAGCGTTTCCAACCTCATAAATGCACGGGTGAGCTACAGATCATAGACTTTGCCACAGAAGACTTAGACTCCCTGTACAACCAAGAGTTTATACTAGATGAACTGCTCCTTGTCCTTAAATCCTGTAAAGACACCAGCCCTGGAACAGACACCATCACGTACGGTATGGTCCAGCATCTTAATCAGGACAACCTGATTAAGATGTTAGCATTGTACAATGAGATTTGGGCATCTAGAACGTTCCCAAACTCATGGCACTTTGTGCACGTCAGATCGATACCAAAAGAAGCTGGTCATCTTATGAATCCCACTTCATTTTGTCCTATTGTGTTGACTTCTTGCCTATGTAAGGTCATGGAACGAATGGTAAACAATAGGATTCTTTTTGTTTTAGAGTTAAAGAATTTGTTAAATGATCAATAATGTGGCTTCTGTAAATACAGAAGTTCACTAGATCACTTAATCCCTAAACTGCAAGGTTGTTTTTGTTTGATTTGCGTGTCTCGCGGGCATATTCGCGCTCCGACAGACTCTCTAAAAATATTTGCCAAAAATCAGTTATGAGTCCTACAATATTAAAATTACATATGCCTATGGCACATAGCTTCACCTTTCTCCTGGGATGTTTCTTGAGCCTTCGTCGAGTACCGTAGGACTTGTGGAGACCTCTGAAGTTGGATAACGAAGTCTCCACTTTACACTTCCCGACACCCTGTAATATGATTACCACAGCCTGATATTATCACTAGAAACACTATTCTATAATTCTCAAATAGTTTGGAATCCATACTCCAAAAAAAAAAAAACACTGAAAGCAGTGAAAATTATGAGCGCGTATGACCTTCCCACTTAAGCTCATTCGCCGCTGGTGTTCTGTCATTTATTATTCATAAAAACACTCACACTTTATATTTCTATTACTATATAACACTTATATATATCTGCAGTCTTTATCCATAAGTTTCCTTCAGTAATAGGAGTTTATTGTCAATGTAGGCATTCAATTTCTCTTTCAGTAAAATACGTAGCATTCACTTTCTTGTCCTGTATACTAGCGTTGAGAGTGAATCTGTCACTTTCACTTCCACTTTCATAACTCATACTATTCATACATGACAGAGCGAAACTTTCACTTTCATTACTCCTAGTATATATACTCGTATTCTTATATTACTACTCTTTTACATATCTATTTACATTCTCTATTTTATTTACATTTCTATTTTATTTACACTGTGTTATACACTGTCACTTGCAGTAACTTATAAAACTATTTTCCACTGTTCACAGTGCTTTCACTTGTTGTTTACTCATTATTTACACATTATTTACATTTCCACTTGCACTTTTTTACTCACCAAGAAGATCATAGTCACTGTCCATCATTTTCATTGATAAATTAGCCAGTTCACGTTCCACAGCAGTCACTTAGCCCTTTACCCCTTTCCACACGAAGTTTAGTAGGGTAGAGGTCACAGGGCCCTTTGCATGGGGCTAAAAAGTGGCAGCACTGGACAGGCGCGAATCCGACGTGGTTTCACCTTGAAAGACTACAGTAAACTGAATACAGTGTGGTGGACTGGTGGCCTAGGGGGAGTGCAATGCTGCCAATGTCAGCATGGTGGCAGCTGCTAATATATATGCTATGAAATGATTGGCAGGAAATCTTGACTATCTATCTATCTATCTATCTATAGCCCGACGCCCTAATCCCGCAAAGGGTGGCCACAGACAAAACGCCTCCAAGTCACTCTGTCACCCACCATTTGACTCCCCTCCCCCCAACTCACCCCCCCCTCCCTCATATACCTCTCAACTCCATCCCTCCACCTCATCCTCGGTCTACCCCTCCCTCTCCCTCCCTCCACCTCATCCTCGGTCTACCCCTCCCTCCACCTCTCCCTCTCCCTCCCTCCACCTCTCCCTCTCCCTCCCTCCACCTCTCCCTCTCCCTCCCTCTCCCTCCCTCTCCCTCCCTCCACCTCATCCTCGGTCTACCCCTCCCTCTCCCTCCCTCCACCTCATCCTCGGTCTACCCCTCCCTCTCCCTCCCTCCACCTCATCCTCGGTCTACCCCTCCCTCTCCCTCCCTCCACCTCATCCTCGGTCTACCCCTCCCTCTCCCTCCCTCCACCTCACCTACATACACCCTCTTAGTCAGTCTTTCATTCTCCATTCTCCATTCTCTCCACATGTCCAAACCACCTCAGTGTATTTCTCCTAATCTTTTCAACCACATCCACATCTACCCCACAACGTTCCTTCACTTCTTCATTCGTCAACCTGTCCCTCCACGTCACTCCACATGCTCCTCTCGAGTAACTCATTTCCACTGCTCTCACTCTTGACTTGTTCCCCTCTTGCAAGGTCCACGCTTCACTTCCATACGTCAGGGTAGGGATCACAATACCATCATGCAGTGACTTCTTAACTTCCATACTCACTTCCCTATTTCTCATCACTGCTTTCAGTGTACCAACAACCTTTCTTCCCTGCTGTACCCTTTCACGTACTTCATCCCCCAAAGTTCCATCCTTACTCATCACACTACCCAAGTACTTGAATGCACTCACATTCTCCATATCCTCACCATCCAACCTCACTGCACACTCTGTGACTTCATTCCTCTCAAACACCATAACTTTACTTTTGTTTACATTAACTTTCAGCTTCCTCCTCCTACACACTGTCCCAAATTCATTCACCAAACCTTGCAACTCCCATTCATCTTCACTCAACAATACTGTATCATCAGCAAACGGCAACACCGGAAGCTTCCAAATCTCACTCTCATTCATTAGGGCCACCCCCACATCCACTGCCCTACCTTGAACCTCCTTTACAACCCCATCCATATATATATTAAAAAGCCATGGAGACATCACACACCCCTGTTTCAGTCCCACATTGAGATCAAAGAACTCGCTCAGCTCACCATCCACTCACACCGTAGCCCTAGCTCCCTCGTACATACTCTTCACAGCACTCAACAATTTCCCCTCCACTCCATATATTCTTAATACCTTCCACATACCTTGCCTATCTATTCTGTCATAAGCTTTCTCCAAGTCCATGAAAGCAGCATACACTTTCCTTCCCTTCTCTAGATACTTCTCCACTAAACATCTTAGAACAAATATCTGATCTACACACCCTTTTCCCTTAATAAATCCCCCTTGTTCTTCTCCAACTAGCTTCTCTGTCATATGCCTAATCCTATCAATGAGTATTCTACCATATATTTTACCAGTCACACTAAGAAGGCAAATACCCCTATGGTTACCACATACTTCTCTCTCCCCTTTTCCTTTGTACAGAGGAACAATTATACCTGATTTCCAGTCCTCTGGAACCCTTCCCTCTTCCCAAGCCAATCTACACAACTTCCATATCCACTCCACAACAATCTCACCCCCATACCTAAGCATTTCACCACACACTCCATCAATTCCTGGGGCCTTTCCCAGCTTAATCTTCTTCATCGCTTCCACTACTTCCGACCTACTGATCTCTTCCTCCCTCCTCTCATCTCTTCTTCTCCCAGCCATTCCCCAACCACTTATACTCACACTGCTCTCACTCTCTACATTCAACAAATCTTCAAAGTGCTCCTTCCATCTCCTCAATTTCTCTCTCTTCTCCACCAACAATCTATTATTCCTATCTTTCACTCCCCTACTATTTCCCCTTTCACACTGCCTTACTTTCTTTACCGCCTTCCAAAACAATTTCTTACTCTCCCTCCATTTCTAGACAATACATAATAAATTAGGTAGTTCCAGGTGACTGTAAATATCACTTAGGCTTCTCCCTTCCTTTCTTATATATAATTTTTTTACGAGAATAGATTATATGGCATATTTCAAGGGGAAATAAACATCGAAAATTAGCGAACGAGTGCATGTGAGGTGTTGTCAGGTGATAATTAGCCAATTCCATGTGTATGGCACTATCACTTACCTTATTTCTTTTTTGTATATATTATTTGGTATAAGAATAGGGTATAGGGCTTATTTCAATGGATGAAATCAGTGGAAAATTCCAGGGAAGATTTACTTAGCATAGCATGGCCGGGCAGGTGAGAGGAGAGGGTAATGGAGGGGAGATAGGGAGAGGAGTCAAGAATGGGGAGAAATGGCTAAATTGTCAACAATGGATGGGAGTACAGATGAGATTAGGAGTGCTGACTAGTGTTGGACATTGGCAGTACTGATAGATGATACAAGCCACCAATTGAAAGCCATGGCAAATTCAAAATAACACAGAATCCCAAAAGTGACGCCCCGCGGTATGATCCCTTGCTCCCAAGCATCACGAAAGTGACGCCCCACGGTTAAGGGGTTAATGAATTTGGAGCATTGTATTTCAGAAGCATTTGTCAATAAAGAATTCATGATAGGGGTGTTCTTGGACATCCATAACGCCTATGACATGACTGGTGACATGGTATACTAATGAAGCTCTATGCTTATGGTTTAAGAGGACATTTGCCTATTTTTATTTCAAATTTCTTAAGGGACAAGACTTTCTCTGTCAAATTGCCCTGTAACATAACATCGGATATATTTATCCAGGAAAACGGAGTGCTGCAGGGAACTGTGCTTAGTCCTACTTTATTTAGCATTATGATCAATGATATTCTGTCATCAGCTCCCATCCCGAGGAATCTTGAATACTCGCTCTACGCTGACGATTGTGCAATATGGCACTCTTCCCATAATGCATAATTTTAGGCTGGGTGGATTCAAGCAGCCCCTGATTCCATTCACCAATGGGCCTTACAGTGGGGATTTAAGTGTTCCATCCCTATGTGTGCTGCTGTAGTTTTTATGACTCGTAACGTACTTGATTTGTGCTTAACTTTGGATAATCAGGCAGTACCTTTTCAAAATTCTGTAAAGCTTTTGGTAATACATTTTGATCATCGTTTGAACTTCAAAATTCATGTTAATAATTTGATTACTCGTTGTGATAAACCTTTAAATGTCCTCAAGTACCTAGCAGGTACTAAATGGGGTGCCGACAGAAAGTCTTTATTAATGGTGTATAAGTCCTTTATTCTTTCAAAGCTAGACTATGGTGCACAGGTGTATGGCTTGGCATCAAATGCCACGCTGAAAGGCTTGGATGTATTGCAGAATAAATGTTTGCAAATGTGTCTTGGAGCCATCCGGTGTACCTGTGTAGTTGGTATGGAAGTGGAGGCTAATGTGCTTCCCCTCCATATTCACCATGACCACCTGGCCATATCATACGGCATACAAACATCAAGGAAAAGTAATATCGGCAATGTGGCCTGTACCCCCCTGTGTCAATACCACCACCTTCTACGGGGGGTGCGTCGGCCACTTGCCGTTCGCCTCCACTTACTGACTCAGGAGCTTGGTGTGGACCTCAGTGACTGTGACAAGTTGGTGTAAAAAAATATAGTGTCTTGGGAGCCACCCGGCTCCCACGGCACTATGTGCCATGGCTCCCAACACCAAAGACCAAGGCACTGGAGACAGAGGGCCACCATTTGTTTTGTAACATCGTTGTTCGTCACTTGGGGTCCCATCAATTGTACACCGACGGTTCCAAGTCGAGTGAATGTGTGGGTGCAAGTGTATTGTCAACCGAATGTGCCCTCAGGTATTGGTTGCTGACTCATTCATCTGTGTTTACCTCCGAACTTTTTGCCATTGACAAAGCCATAGACTATGCTCTCAATTCTAGGCATGACTCATTTGTCATATTTTCAGATTCAAAATCAGCCCTTCAGGCGATTGATTCTTCCACTATGGATTCTAATGAGATCCAGGGCCGCACTGTTAATAAACTGCATTCATGAAACAAGTCATTCATATTGATCTGGGTGCCTGGTCATTGTCGTATCTACGGCAATGAGCACGCTGACTTACTTGCAAAGTCGGCTGTAGAGCTCAGGGAGACTTGGGACGTTCCTCGTGATCTACGGTCGAGTCTCTCTCTTGGAAAGAAATCAATAAATCTTCTGTGGCAAGGTCAGTGGACCAGACTAAATATTCCAACATGCAAGCCGTACCTGGGTGACTGGGACACTGCCAACTATCCCAGTCGCCTGGAAGAAAAAGCGTTGGCTCGTTTGCTCATTTAGCAACCCCTCATTCAAGAAGCAGGGTGATCAGCACACACATATGAGTTACAAACAACTTAGTTTTATTTAGTCAAGGAGCAAATACTGTATCGGCTAAAATGTTGAAATTGACGCAAAGTTGGTTCAGAGAAGTGGTTTGGTTACAGCACTACCACAGAGGAATACAGGACCACAGAACAGCAGCCCACAATTTACTAAAACAAAATACAGGGCTGCCCATATATATCTGGAGTTGTCAGCTCAGTCTGTGGGTATGGCAGATGCATATTTTGACTTTATTCAGTTATGCTCCGTTTAACTGGGGATTAAATTACCATCTTTCCTTTGTAAATGCTATTTGTAAAAAGACTAATATGTTGCTAGTCATGAAAAAGTTCTATGGAAAGGATGTTGGGCCACAGTGCTACCATATTCTGCCAGTGAGGTATGGGAAATGCATCTTCATAAGGACAAAACTCCCAAGTCTCCTTGTCATGTTTGTGTTATGCCTCTGTGTCATATATTGTGTCATGCTTTTGTGTGTCATGTCTCTGTCTGTCATGTCTGTGTGTCATGTCTCCTTGTGTCATGTTTCTGTGTGTCATGTCTCTGTGGTAGTTCAATTTGCATATGGATGGAGCTATAGGAGAGATAATAGGCAAGGATGTGAATACATTGGAGTGTCTAATGAGAGAGGGTAAGATTTGGGATCTTCCTGAACTATTGCTTGCTGATGACCCTGTATTGTGAGAAGTGTGAACTGCAAGGATTGGTGAATGAGTCTGGGGGTGTATGTAGGAAACGGAATCTAAAAGAGAATGTATATATGAGTAAACTTATGATCTTTGAGGGAGGAGAAGTCACAGCATACACAATGAGACTGGATGGTGAGGAAATAGAGAATGGGAGTGCATCCAAGTACTTTAGTGTCTTGAATAAGGATGGATGGAAGTGCTTGAATGGGTACAGCAGGGTAGAAAGGTTGTTGGATCACTGAAAGTTGTGATTAGGAGTTGGGATGTGAGCATGGAAGTGAGGCTTGGATCCCTCTGGAGGGACAAAAGTCAATAGTGAGAGCAGTGTAAATGAAGTGAGGAGTGTGTGGAGTTTTATGGACAGACAGATATACAAATGAGATAATAAAGATGCATTGTGGTGCTATTAGGAGAAATACTTTGAGATAGTTTGCCCATGTAGAGGATGGAGACTGAGAGACTGACTAGAAGAAGGTATGTGTATGATATGGAGGGGAAGGGGAGACCATGACTGAGATGGAAGAATGGGGTGGAGAGATACGAGGGATCTGGGTGTGAGTTGGAGAAAGGGCAGTCAAATGCCAGATGACAGTGCAACATGGAGTTAATTTGTTTGTGGAACCCCTTATGGGATTGAGATGCCTGGCAATAGATAGATAAAAGTCAGAGGAGGGTAAAAATTTCTGCTTACTGAAATGAGTGAACTTTAAACAATTACTGAAGCAAATGCAAGAGGAGAGATTAAATTACCTGATAAAAATATGCAAACAATGGATGCAAAAAAAGCAATCACTATAAAGTAAGAAGGAGTTATGGGAAACAGAAAATGATTCAGGGTAGAGTTGGTAATGCTGACTGAGCCTTCACCATATCAGTCATCAAATAATCATCAAAATCAATATAATAATCAGCATTCATTATTATTAAAATCATCACCGCAATCATCATCATCATCATCATCATCATAGCCTCTTCTTCCCACCTAAGGTTCAAATGAGTAGGACAACACACGTGGGATTAGACATGTTATATATGAACCACCCTGTATTTGCTAGCATCTGTGGCATATAACCAGGACTTACTGCATCTGTTTGTGATGTACAGGCATGAGTAAAAGTATGGCAACAATACTCTGCCAGCACTAACATGTGTGTCATATTTATCACTCTTCCCCAAATGACTAGAAAGTAACATTCCTTCTCTCGTTTGTTTTGCTGATGCTTGGAACAGACACCTTCATACGGCAATGATCAGATATTGAAGCTGTCACGTTATACTAACAGCTTCAGTTCCTTTACAATCCCCCTAAAGGAGAATGGTGGGTTATGAAAGAATGCAGTCATTGTCACGTTACCACATATAATATTTCAAACAACGCCTTCCATTCCAACAGCCAGCAAAGAAGTGCCTACATACTTTTGCTCATGCTCAGGCCAGGAGTCTTGCTAAACATATCATAGCCTATGGCTGCTTACGCCTGGCCAATTGTCTATAACCTTAGTCCCTTTACTTGAATCTGGTGAATGACCGCGATGAGTGACAAGCCAAGTGGCTTCTTGCTACCCAGGATATAAGTTACTACACTTGGTGGTAACATGCAACTACTGTACACTGTCATGTGGCGGTGTAAGGAGTTACAGCACTCCCATAAGGTATGAAATCAGTTAGTAGCTAGTCCCAGACCTCTTGCAAAAAGGGGAAACAAAAATTTAGTGACTGAATGGGTGGCTGTGAATGTGTAGTCCAGCATCTCATAGATGTGAACAAAATGTGCAACGTCTGGCTTGCAATATCCACTTAAGAGCAAATGCCCAATCCTTGAAGCATTGCCTGAGCCATAAAAAATAAAAAAACAAAACAATCGTGAATACAACCCCCTAATAGAGCATTCCACCCCCTTGCTGTACGGCCACATTGTGGTTATTGCAAGCAAGGGCTGCGTGCTTGTTTACTTACATAATCATCCACCTGTGTGCTACATATCCTTCCAACATATTCAGTGAGGACTCATTGTCTCTGAACTCTGGAAACCCCCATTACCAATGCTGGAACCGATATATATCATGGCACACAAAGGTGGGTTGTAAAAGTGATTTACCTAACCACCCAGTCAATCCCCAATTCCCCAAAACCCCACTAGTAGCAAAAGTTCCTGGGCCTATGTTACACAACAGTAAAATAGCAACTAATTTAGCCCAAAATTTTTAAAACTTATTTTTACAATGCAGACTTTTCGTTCATTTACTGCCAGTGCAAAACTTTACTTTCCTAAGTTTGATTTGACGCACATTTTTTACAAGCATACATAGTGTTCTAACTTCCAGCATATTGTCGTGTGTCGTAAATGGTAGTCGTTCCTACGCCATTGTTACTAACTTTACTCAACCTTTTAGCACCTTTTCCCAGGTATGTCTAATTTCCACCTGACGTTAAGAATTCCGTAATTGCTTTTCCTGCCACTCACGCTTTCATGGAACAATAAGGTTACCTACATACAAGGGGGAATCGATAGGACCGAGGATTGTAAACAATGAGCATACACCTAGACAGTCACATGGTGGTGTAAGGAGTTATGGCACTCCTGCTGGATGTGGCCCTATACGGTATGAAATCAGTCAGTAGCTAGTCAAAGACCTCTTGTAAAAAGGGGAAACAAAAATTTAGTGACTGAATGGGTGGCTGTGAATGTGTAGTCCAGCATCTTATAGATGTGAACAAAATATGCAACGTCTGGCTTGCAATAACCATTTAAGAGCAAATGCCCAATCCTTGAAGCATTGTCTGAGCCATAAAAAATAAAAAAACAAAACAATCGTGAATACAACCCCCTCACAGAGCATTCCGTCCCCTTACTGTATGGCCACAACGTGGTTATTGCAAGCAAGGGCTGCATACATGTTTACTTATGTAATCATCCACCTGTGTGCCACATATCCTTCCAACATATACAGTGAGGAACCCTTCTCTTTGAACTCTGGAAGCCCCCATTACCGATGTTGGAACCGATATATATCATGGCACACAGTGTTGGGTTGTGTGTGCTGTAAAAGTGATTTACCCGACCATCCACTCATCCCCAATCCCTCAAAACCCCGCTAGTAGTAAAGGGACTTGGGGCCATGCTACACAACAGTATAACTGCAACTAATTCAGCACGAAATTTATAAAGTTTATTTTTAAGATCCAGACTTTTCGTTCATATACTGCCAGCGCAAAACTTTAATCTCCTGTCAGATTTGGTGCTTGTTTTTTTACATGTAAACCAGTACTTAGCACTCTAACTTCCACACAGGGGAATTGATGGGGCCGAAGTTCATAAACAACGAGTAATGCCAACACCTCATGGTCGATTGGTATGGGTGATTGAAACGGAAACCATAGCAATAATATACACGAGTAACTGAAACAACTGGCCAAACCACAGGCTATAAAAATCTGTCCACTGTGCATCAATTACAGTACAAACATCATAATAATAATCAGTCAATAATCATATGCATACAGTAAGTCACTGGGGTGTCTTTTAGGTGGCTTAGGAGGCTTGCTAAGAATCACGTCAAGAAATCACCACAGCCACAAAGAAGAAAAACCACTTTGACTGAACTAACGCCAGACATTGCTAAACTGAGACAAACATTGTACCGGCAGTCAAAGGCATCAAAAATAACATAGGGAACCATTCTGTCACAAAATTCTTGCAGTATATCTATCTAGCTAACACTTACTGCAATCTCTCTACTATCTATGTGTATCTGTGTAATGTTTATCTATCAGTGTACTTGTCTATCTATCTATCATCTTGAAATAATGCTGAGCTGAGACAACAGCTTAGCAAGGAGACATGCTAATCATGAAGATGTGCAGTGGAAAGATTTCAAAACTATCTGATGTTGGTAGACCTGGGAATTTTACTTATTGTACTCTTGTTACTGTAACCTGGCATAGAATAAGCATCTAAGCAATAGTTTATCAAGTAGAATGCTAGTCACGAAGAAGTGCAATGAGATAGATGTAGACCTGTAGTACTGTGTTATTCTACCACTGAGATACATGAAAAAAGCTGGTGAATGGACAAATCCTGGGCCAAGTTAAGGTGCAAGAACTATGATAATTGAACACAGACTAATATAAATAAATAAGTTAAAAATAAAGTTCAATCATTAGACTCCAGTGCATCACTCTCAGTTGAATAAAACCATCTGCTGTTAGTTGGAATAAAGACAGTTCCTCTCCCACTAACAAACATCTGAGTTAAGAACTATTGTTGTTGAGATTAAAGACTTACCAGCTTGAGATTTCATCAGGCTTTGTGGTTGCCAGTCTGACAGTGCCAGGGATTGACTCCTGGCACTGCATCATCCTATCCCATCATCAATCATCGTTGTCGTCGTCATTGTCGTTGATTGGCAAGTAAAATCAGCACCTAGCTTAAATTGATTGGCCTTGTATACTCTAGTGGTGGAATGGTCTAGTTATGGACCCTAGCACTGCCACTGATCATAATCTATAATCATCATTAGGCATAATTATCATCAGTCCTAACTCCTTTTCCCATCCAACGATGGTGTGAGGAATTCTATATTAAGATATCGTAGGGGGGCAACTTTTATACTCTGTCCAGCTCAACTTGGCTTAAAAGTGATCTGGAAAGGATGCAGAACCACATTATTGCTATCATTGTCTTACTCTGCTTCTGAGTAATGAAATTGGACTGCCAAAGACAAAACTCTCAGGCAAGTCAAGGTGGATGAACCAAAAAATTTCTAACTCACATTTCACATGGGTGGTAGTAGCTGTAGTTGTACTAGTACTAAAAGTAGGATGAGCAGCTGAGGACTGATGGCCTAGGAGAACCTCTTCATAGCAGTCTGAAGTATTTCCACAGAGTTTGTGGGCTATTGTATGAGAGATAACACCGAAACACTGAACCAGCACCACCAACCCCACACCCAGTGGCAGCACTAACACAGCAGCTGCAGGAATAGGAACAGCAACAGCAGGAACAGGAACAGCAACAGCAGGAATAGGAACAGCTACAGGAACACCAGGAGCTGGAAACCAACATCAGGAACTGGAACAGCAACATCAGGAACTGGAACAGCAACATCAGGAACTGGAACAGCAACATCAGGAACTGGAACAGCAACAGCAGGAAAGGGAACAGCAACAGCAGGAAAGGGAACAGCAACAGCAGGAAAGGGAACAGCAACAGCAGGAAAGGGAACAGCAGCAGCAGGAACGGGAACAGCAGCAGCAGGAACGGGAACAGCAGCAGCAGGAACGGGAACAGCAGCAGCAGGAAAGGGAACAGCAGCAGCAGGAAAGGGAACAGCAGCAGCAGGAACGGGAACAGCAGCAGCAGGAACGGGAACAGCAGCAGCAGGAACGGGAACAGCAGCAGCAGGAACGGGAACAGCAGCAGCAGGAACGGGAACAGCAGCAGCAGGAACGGGAACAGCAGCAGCAGGAACGGGAACAGCAGCAGCAGGAACGGGAACAGCAGCAGCAGGAACGGGAACAGCAGCAGCAGGAACGGGAACAGCAGCAGCAGGAACGGGAACAGCAGCAGCAGGAACGGGAACAGCAGCAGCAGGAACGGGAACAGCAGCAGCAGGAACGGGAACAGCAGCAGCAGGAACGGGAACAGCAGCAGCAGGAACGGGAACAGCAGCAGCAGGAACAGCAACAGCAGCAGCAGGAACGGGAACAGCAGCAGCAGGAACAGCAACAGCAGCAGCAGGAACAGCAACAGCAGCAGCAGGAACAGCATCAACTACAGTTGTACGAGTGGCACAGTGGGCCCTGAAAATATGGTACCAAACTTTTTAGGAGATAATCTCAGGTTTGTTGATAATTGAACCCTTTGTGTGTGGAGGAGTTCATTACAGATCTTAATTAACCCCTAGTGAATTGGTGCTGGAGTGGTACTAATAGGATTCGGGGGGGGGGGGGCTGCCTGATCACATTTACAGAGAATGGTGGACTATAGAACGGTAACTCGGCCTGCAGTCCACTGGGTTAATGTTCTGATGTGCCTGGGGCTGCAACTACTACAACTACTAATACACATGACATAAGATGAAGAAATCCATTTTACATCATCTGCCCGGCTCAGTTCCCTGGTTATAATCCCTCAAGTACTTCCTTATTCCCAGAAAGAAAGATTGTGGACTGCAGCAGAACAAGATAATCCTACGGATCTGCATTAATTAACTATAGGACTAGCATTATTCCTGTGTTAATCTTTTGTTACAATTCAGCACTGAATTTGGAGATATGGCAGTTTAGACAGATAGCTAATGGGAAACAGGGTTGTTGATAGATTTAATTCCGTCACAATGATGGCTGTCTCCTCATGTGAATAAAGCAGTCTGGTTGTAGAAAGTATAGACTGTAGGACATCAGTTAGTTAAAATAATAAGTAATAAAAGTAATGATGATAATAATAATAATAATAATAATAATAATAATTATAATAATAATAATAATAATAATAATAATAATAATAATAATAATAATAATAATAATAATAATAATAATAATAATAATAATAATAATAATAATAATAATAATAATAATAATAATAATAATAATAATCCATCCATCCATCCATCCTTCCATCATCCAATCCTCTGTTGCCCCATGAGGAGCATAGGAGCCCAGGACTAATCAAGTTGGTCCTGACATTTAAGATGAGAGTGAAGAATTAGTAATGAGATCCCAGTCCACTGGGGTTATGTTTGATATGCCGGGGTTTGCAACTACTACAATTACTGGTACACATGAGCTAAGATGACTTGATCCATTTTACATCATCAGTCTGGCTCGATTTCCTGGTTACAGTCCCTCACGTACTTCCTTAGTCCCAGAAAGGATGATGGTGGACTGCAGCAGAACAAGACAATCCTATGGCTCTGCATTATCTAAGTAACTTCATGACTAGCATTATTGTTGTGTTAATCTTTTCTTACAATTCAGCACTGAATAGAAGTTAGAGTACACTGGGAAACATGACTAGACAGATTTAGTTCCTTCACAATGAGGGCTCTCTCCTAATATAAATAAAACAGATTGGTGGTGCAAGTATAAACTAAATGACTATCAGAAATCCTCGTACTACAGGTTACTAGTACACAATAAAAGTTATGGCAAAAAATATATATATAATGAGAACTACTCTCAATGGCATACCAAATGAACCACAAACCCACACGTCATTCAAGCCCCAGGAATCCTGATACCACCACAGGGGCATAATTATCCACACGTACGGTATGCTCTTCACAAAACCAGTCATATACAGTAGTCCAGTCCAATCCCTGTCATGTACTTCCCCATACAAAACTCCTCCAATCATTCTAAATCTATTCCTGATACTGGTCCCTGGTCTGAATAAATCTATACTATCTATTTATCTATCCATAGCCAGACGCCTTAATCCTGTAAGGGGTGGCCACAACAAATGGCCTCCATGTTGCCCTGCCTGCCATTTTGCAGCCCTCCCTTTACCACACCACACCTCTCTCTCATATACCTCTCCACTCATCCATCTCGTCCTCGGTCTCTCTCTCTCCCTCGACTCACTATTCCAAAAAAGGAGGATGGTGGACTGCAGGAGAAAGGTAAATTCTGGTTTCCTGTCCAGATGGGCTTGCGACCACAGGAAAAACCTAAAAAAGTCACATTCAGATACTTACCAGACAGTGGGGGGCAGATGGGTGGTATTACCGTAATCTGGCAGCTAGTTGGTATTAGCTTGGCTTTCATCTCCCCCCGTCCCCCTCCCTGTAGGCAATTTCCATGGCTAAGTCAACTCACGCAACTGAAAAATACATACATTAGTCCTTTCTTTCCAAACTCTGAATAATAAAATTATCTGGTTGGTAGCCAGAACTGTATCATCTGGGAACAACAAGAGTTAAATTGTATGGCAGTGCGAAATACAAAATGTCCTTAAAAATAATAATAATAAAACAAGCCCAGTCTGCAGTCAATCAGGTTTACATGCTAGATGAACCTGGGATGACAAGAGCAAAATCCATGTACAGCATACTCCGGCTAAGTTTACATATTAGAAGGGCAAAAAAAACTTTCACCATATGCTGAATTTATTTGCCATTCAGTACAAGTAAAGAAATCAGACAACCACATTAAGGACCTGACCTAGCACTATAAATGAAAAAGGGGGGGGGTCTAGCAGATTTACCCCTTGATCTTAAAACATTAAAAAATAAAATCTTTTTACTTCTTAGGAGAACAAAAATATATATAAACGCAAGTGCAATAAGATTGTACCGTATTGTTTATAAAGGCAACAATATGCTTGCACACATTGGCCTTGGTCACCTAATATCAGCTCTCCATGCTGCTTGATCTCTGGCAGCCTCCCCATTCAGTCCTTTATCCCTGAGGACACACTCTATGACCTCATCCCAGATCCCCCCCGTGGGCAGCCACCTTGTCATGGTGGGGGGGCTTGCGTGCCCCTGTGATCCCACAAGCCTGCCCGTGGATGTAACGACATCTGGCAGGGTCTCCCATGTGGGTAGGGTTGTGGGTGAGGGGTCTGACTAAGCTCTGCCCGAAACGTAGGTTACCCGTATCGGTCATTGGTGCCGCCCTCCAGAGGGATCACTTTGGTGCTGTCCTGAGTTGGTTGGTTGGGTGTCTGGGGTGGGGGGTGTTGGGGAAGGGGGTCTTTGCACTGGTGGGAGCAAACTTTCGTAGCACAGGGTGTCCTTTTTGGGACACCCTCTGGGGACGAGGTACCCTGCTCCCATCAGACCGAACTCGGTCCCCTCACTCCCTGGTAGGCGGTTTCCCTTGGCTCCTGGTGCCAATCCATATTCAGCACTGTATATATGGATATATTAAACAATTCTTTAACCACTCGTGTGGTTGGTGACCAGCCGCACGAGTCGGCATCAACTGGTCACTCTCTGGCCGACGACCCTGTACCCTCTGGGTCATCTGCCATAACTGCGAATCAAGATGCCCTTTCTCTCGAGCTGTTACCTGGTGTTTTTTTGAAACACACTTATACAAAATATATAGTCCTCAGAATGGATGATGGTACTTCTTTCCGGAACCTGAACTGTTTTCAGATTCACAGTGGTCTAGTTACAGCATGTGGATTTACCCCCAAGGTGTCTTTGCAGGGCGATGGTTCCCTATTGTTAGAAGCCAGGAATGAAGAGAGTTCACGCATCCAGTCTCTAACTGTGGTCGCTGGTTATCCTGTATCTGCCTCTCGTCACTTGGTCCTAAACCAGTCCCGAGGGGTTGTGAATTCTCGTGACTTGATCTCATATTCTGATTCTTCCCTCTTAGAGGGGCTGGCTTCTCAGGGTGTTGTAGTAGTACAGAGAATTATGAAGAAAGTTGATGGGGTTTTAACCCCCACGCCCACTCTTATCTTGACATTTGACCGTCTTACCTTGCCGGAGGTTATCACTGCTGCGTGGTGGAAGCTAAAGGTTAAACCTTATGTTCCCCGACCTAGAAGATGCTGTTATTGTCAAAGATTTGGTCATGTCCGTCGTTCTTGCAGGCGGGAAGCGTCTGGCCTTCCTGAGGTCTGTGGAAATTGTGGTGGAATTTCTCATGGTATGGATGATTGTTCTCGACCCCCTAAATGTTTGAACTGTGAAGGAGCACATGCAGCCTCCTCAAGGGATTGCGAAGTATACAAGTATGAATATCAGATTATTTCCGTCCGAACGAAGGAGAAAATTTCCTTTTCCGAGGCAAAGGCCAGGGTTAGGGAGCAGTTCATTCGCCCTGGGGTTACCTTTGCTGCTGTGTTGTCTCGCCCTAAGGCTACTCGGCAGGTGCCCCTAACATCACACAATGCCTCATCAAATTCTCGGGGTTCTACTTCCCAGCCTTCTCGGCCGGGGGGTTCCACGGAGGGAGTGCAGCCTGGAAGCAGCTGTGCTTCTTCCAGAGAGGTGCCCCATATCTCTGGGGGTGTCCCCTCTGTGATGGTGCTTCCAGCATCTGGGAGTGCATCCCCCATCCCAGTGCCTCCAGTTCCTCCTGTGACAAACACCCGTGTTGATGCTACACCTTGCTTTGACACATCCAAAACTCCCGATGTCCTTCCTGTGCAAGGTAAGTGTCACCGTGGCTCCTCAGAGTGCTCAGAGAGCGAAGCGCTTCTACCAAAGATCTCTGCGTGGAGCCCACTACTCCTCCTCGGGATGCTCAGGGGTCAGGGCAAGTGCAGGCCGGGGATGGCGTGTCGCTGATGACCCAGCCACCGCCAGACAATGGTGGTCCTCAGGTAGTTGAGGCACCTGCTCAGCTGCATGAGGCCTTGCCCTCTCAGAATTCCAGTATTGTGTAATGCGCTACTGATTGTGCTCCTTCTCGTGGTGGCACTGCCTGCTCTATTCTGGCTAGGGCAGTTTGCGGTCCACCTGCCAAACTATCTCTTGCCCCACCAAAGAAGAAAACCACCATCTGGCCCTCTTCTTCCTCCAGGTTACCTTCAGGTGGGCGGCACACTGTACACCATGACGGTGCCAGGTAGTCCCTTTCTAAGGGCAGTTCTAAGCAGCAATCTAAATCTGGTTACTTGCCGGGGGCAAGGTTGTCTTGCCCCTCAACCTGATTCTTCCTTCACTGTGGATACTATGGCATTCTCAGCCAGTATATTACAATGGAATTGTCAAGGGCTGCGTGGTAATGGGAAGGAGCTGCGGACCCTCCTGGCTTATTCCCCTTTGTGCGTGTGTCTCCAGGAAACTCTTGTAGGGCTTGCCACTCATCATGCACCACCTGGGTATGATACTTTTTACTCGGCTCCAGCCCAGGATCCTGTTGGAGGTGGTGCTGTTTTGTTGAGGGCTAATGTCCCTCATCAAGTTCACCTCCAGTCTGATCTCCAGTGTGTTGCTGTGCGGTTGTATGCCCTCCACTAGTATACTGTCTGTTGCATTTATTTACCACCCAGCACAGTAGTTAGTAAAGCAGACCTTGAAAACCTCCTCAGACAATTACCTAAGCCCTTTCTCCTCCTGGGGGACTTTAACAGTCGCCTCCCTTTGTGGGGTGACTGTCTAATTAACCAATGTGGGCATTTATTGGCATCCTTATTGGAGGACGAGGATCTCTCCCTGCTGAATACTGGCGAGTTTATGCATTTTCATCCTCAGACGAATACATTAACCGCAATTGACCTCTCTGTCTGTTCTCCTGACTGCCTCCTAGATTTCACCTGGGAGGTTCTGAGGGATCGGCATGGGAGTGATCACTTTCATATCCTCCTTACTGCAGCAATATCTAGTCCTTGTTCCCGTCTCCCGAGGTGGAGGTTAGATAAGGCGGACTGGTCCCTTTTTTCTTCCTTGACTTCTATTGGTGTCTCCACAGAAGACTTTCCACACACAGATGAAGCTGTTTCGTTCTTTACGTCTATTATCCATTCTGCTGCCCTCCACGCTGTTCCAAGAACCTCTGGCACATATAACTATAGCCCTGTCCCATGGTGGAATGAGGATTGTAGTATTGCTGTATGTGCCAAAAAAACAGCATTTTCACATTATCTTCGATACAAAACAGAGCATTATCTTGTCGAATTCAGGAGGGCACGTGCTAGGGCACGCCGGGTCCTCAAACAAGCCCAACGAGACTCTTGGATGACTTATGTGTCTTCCATAAACTCTAAGACATCATTGTCTCAGGTGTGGAAGAGGGTGCAAAAGATTTCAGGAAAATTCCTGCAAGGCAGGTCCCCTGTGCTCCTGTCAAGTGGTGAGCCTGTTGGTGACCCTGCGGGCTGTGGCCGATATTTTGGCTTCTGCCTTTGCAGTGGCCAGCCGTAGAGATGCTAGCATTCCAGTTTTTGCCAGACACAGGGACGTAGAAGTGGCTAAGGTATTGAACTTCCATTCTGGGAGGGGGGAGTCTTACAACCTCCCTTTCTCTTCCCATGAACTCCAAAGCGCTCTTTCCCTTTGTCATGACACCTCACCAGGGTCAGATGATATTCCCTATGCAATGCTTCGGCCCCTGGGTGATGATGCACTGTCTTTTCTCCTCAAGCTTTTTAATAGAATCTGGAAAGACTCTTCTCTTCCTACCTCTTAGCACGAAGCTGTTGTCCTGCCATTCCAGAAGCCAGGGAAGACAGGATCCAGTCCTCTAGAATATCGACCAATTGCCCTTACATCATGCTTGTGTAAACTGTTTGAAAAGATGGTCAATTCATGCTTAATGTATTTCCTCGAAAGGAATGACTGTCTCTCTCGATGTCAGGCTGGTTTTCGCAAATATCATTCAACGACAGATGCACTTGTCCACCTAGAAGCTGTAGCATGTGATGCTTTTGCCAGGAAGCAGCATCTGGTGTGCATCTTCTTTGACTACATGGCGGTTTGGTATCATCAAGCAGCTTCACTCTTTAGGTTTAGGTGGTAGGCTGCCCCTATTTATATTAGACTTTCTGCGTGACCCTTCATTCAGGGTTCGAATTGGTGATACTCTGTCTCCTTCGTACCCTCAGGAAGAAGGCATACCTCAAGGAAGTGTCCTTAGCACGACCCTTTTTGCTATAGCATTAGATGGTATTCTGTCCTCTATTCCAGAGGGGGTGTCTGCCTCACTGTATGTCGATGATCTTTTCCTGACCCACCTACTAACGCACCTACCGAATCATTCTTGACCCATCTACTGACCCATCTATTACCTGTTCCTCCATCCCTACCCCGGATAACAAACCCAACTGTAACCCAGATATTGACGTACTTTCTCTTTCTCCTGGCACAGCAAACTGGCTGTATTTAACTTTTTCTTCGACGGATTCCACCAATTAACCCTTGAAAAGCAGCGCTGTCAGCGTCACGTTCCTACTAGCGATGTCCGGAATCCCAGACAAACTTTGGGGGTAGAAATATACATATAGGAATGGTACAGTTTATTTCAAAAAATTTTCACTTAAATTAGATGGTAATCTTAACTCTAGGAACTATGAACTAAATGTATTTAACTAAAACAACCTTATAAAAAAATAAAACAAAAAATGTCTTTAAAAAAAATATTCTACATCCTTGTAATCTTTTCACTACTGTCAGCCACAGTGTTGCCTGATGGTGATGACTTGTGCCACACATGAAGTCCAGACGTCCCCCGATATGCTCCAGTTAGTTTTTCTGAATCCTGAAAAAATCTATTTTTCCTGGGAGAAAATTCGACATATGTTTCGTGGGCACAATCACAAGGTCCTATTTTAATAGAGTTGTACGGAATACCGGACCATTGGCTACAGCACATGAGAAAAAAACGGGAGCAACACGAACAAACCTCACACACACAGGACAGAGTACAAACTAAAATGTCATGGCAGCTGAGCGCCGTAGGCTTTGGAGCGTCTCCTCCACAACGCAAAGTAGGACTAAATTCGGAATCCCGGACGTCGCTACTGAATCCCGGGAAGGCTCATTAGAATTCATAAGGTGACATGGGGAGCGTGATGAGGCCACTTTTGTACCCATGTTTGTGGCCTGTTGTGGTGGTGTTTGGGATGGTATAGTGTGAGGTGTTTGTGATGGTGTTGGTGTTTGTGGTGTGATTGGTGGTGTTTGGAATGGTGCAGGGTATATGTGGAATGCGATGGTATTTTGTGATAACTGTGGTTTCCTGGATGGTGTCGGACTGATGCAGCGTGTCTGTGGTCTGTTGGATCGTGTTTGTGATGTGTTGTGGTAGTGTTTGGGATAGTATGAGGTGTTTGTGAAGAGAGACGACGGTATTTATGGTGTACTGGTTTGGTGTAAAGTGTTTGATGTGGTGGAGGTTGCTTGTGGACGGGTACTATGGGTTTTGTGATGTTTTTGGTGTACTGGGTGGTGTGGGGGTAGTGTAGGTTGTTTAAGGAGATGCAGTGGTGTTTGTGGTGTCTGGGATTGTGAAGAGTGTTTGTGCAAAGGTGCGATTTTTCTGTGGTGTGCTGTGGTTTGTGTGATATTGGTGAGATTTTTTGGGGGGGAGGATGAGGGAAGAGAATTTGCGATTGTGAGTGTGAGTGATGACCGCAGATGTGTTTTCGTAGGACTTGCGGTGTGTTGTGTTGGTGTCTGTGCTGTGTGGTCATGTTTGAGTGTTGTGTTGGAGATGAAGACATGATACTAGGGGTCTTGTGGTCGTGGCGAGGGTGGTGTGTTTTGGTTGTGGTTATGACAGTGATGTGTTTTCCGCAATGACATTGGTAGTGTGGTTTTACAGTGATGGTATACTGTAATGGTAGCTGTGGTGTTTTTATGGTGATGGTATTAAGATGGTAGGAGTGGTGGTGTGTTGTATTGGTAATGGAGTTGTTTTTTTTATTTTTTTTCACCCAAGTCTCACCAAACTTTTTTCCTCTCATGGCACCATTTTATCCTCGTTCTGGCAAGTCATGAATACTAACATCTTCACAATTTTTATATTAATAAAGTAAAAAATTAATGTTTCTCTTCCCTGGTACAAAACATTCCATTTTCTCATGAGAGTTAGGGTGTTGGTAATTATGTTGATGATGACCAAAATAATAAAGATGTTGCTGACACTGAGGATAATGCAGTTCATGATGACCATATTACTGATGCTGATTAATAATAATACTGTTGGTGATAAGGATAACCATAATAATGTTGATAACCATAATAATGATAATAATGATAATAATGACGACAATGATGATGGTGGTGGTAGTGGTGAAGATGACACGGCAATAGCAATGATGGTTGAAATAAATCACATTAGGCAGAAAAGAAATAATATAAAAATGAAAATATACCGCCGAAAGAAATTGTACCTTGTTTTTTTCTTAATTCAGTATTAGACAAAGAAAAAAAATCTTATTCGTGATCTTAGTTGTTGGAAAAAGTTGATTTTGGATTATCACTCAGTTTTTTTGTGTACCTGTTGCCTGTTTTACAAAATAACTCAATTAAAATAGTAAAGGAGTATATGCACGGTTGTTGACATACATACTAAGCTACTGTATGTTACTGTAAAATGATGTCACGTCGTAATGACTACAAAATCTGGGGACGGATGCACTAACGCGTCCCCGTAATGTTACCGTTAGGGTGCCGCCGCTACGGTCCCCGTGCGATGGTTGGTGATTTGCTATGAGCCAACATTTCTCCCACCATCGTACGATAACCATAAAGCTAAGTGCGGGGAAGAACTCGCTATGCTTTGGGGAATTTTTCCCCGCTCAGCTGATGATCTCTTTGACCAATCACAACGCAGGATGATTCTCTGCTTAGAAGCTCAGCCAGTCACTGTGTTTGGTGACACTAACCTCTCTCAGGTGACGAGAACTCAAAACAAAACAAGGGACAGGCACTCTCACATTTGAATGAAATATATTAAATGTTTATCAGTTTGGGAAGTGCAGAGTGAACAGAAAACATTCCTTACATTATTACCAGCACCACTACTGCTGCATGTTGTGCAGCAGTACTGTACATCACTGTTCCTATAAAATTATACATTAATGTACATTACTTTCAGTGCAGTGTACACACTGTATTTCTCATATATATATATATATATATATGTTGTTACGGAACAGAGAAAGCTGTCCCGCAAAATTCCATATTCAAAACAAAAGTTAGGTAAAATTACAAGTTAAAGTTTAATGTTCAAACTAACAACTAAACATTCAGAACTCATAAGGATAATGTAATGGCAAAAAACAGGTTAAATATATGGTTAACTGCAACAGAGTCTATTAACACGAAATTAGCAAAGGCAAATTTATTTAAGTCAGCCCTGATAAAATGAGAAAACCAGATAATGCTCAGTTAATGCAAGATATATTATTACAGATACAAAATATTATCAAAAATGACCGACAAAAACACATGAATCACAAAAACCTCACTAGGCCTACGAATTAACACCCCATGCTACACAGTACAAGAAAAAAATGCAATAACACTTATACTCAAATTACACAGCTGCTAGATGGTTGGAGACTTCTTGAGCACTCACAATAATAACAAATGTACAGGGGAGGACAGAGATGTGAACAAACTGAGGAGTTGATCTAAGTGGCAGTTAATGCAGAGACTGAGCTCATTATATAGGGGCCGGCAGAGCTTGATACAACTTGTAAGAAGGACGCGCAAATGAGCGCAAAAGGGGACAAAGGGTTGACAATCCTGCTCTGAACAACAGAAAGAACGACTTACTCTACTATAAGAGTAGAAGGGGGGAGTGAGGTAGAACACGCTCGTGATCAAACATGCAGCATACTGTACGTTAGAATTACACAAAGGATGATGAAATCATAGGCTATGTAACACCTCCCCACAACGAAAAAAGAAATTTACAAAGGAAATTTCTTATTACTCTAAAACAATCTGTCTAAAGTCTAGATAAGCAATCTGCAATAACATTTTCTTTCCCCTTGACATGTTGTATGTCTAATCAATACTCCTGAAGAAGTAGACTCCATCTTGTCAATCTCTGATTTTTATCTTTAAACTTACTAAGGAATTTCAGTGGGTTATGATCGGTATAAATGACAATGGGGTCAAAACCAGAACACAAATAAAATGAAATATGCTGTAAACCCAAAATCAAGGCCAAAAGCTCTTTCTCAAAAGTTGAGTAGTTCTTCTGAGGTGGAGTGAACTTCTTACTGTAATAAGATACAGGGTGTTCAATACCCTGATCATCCTCTTGCAGCAAAACAGCCCCAGCTCCTGTATCACTTGCATCAACAGCCATCTTAAAAGGCTTAGCAGAATTTGGAGTAGCGAGCACTGGCTGACTTAATAGGATAGCTTTAAGTTTACTGAAAGAGGATTCACAGTTATCGGTCCAGACAAGTTTAACTCCCTTTTTCAGTAGGTCTGTAAGTGGTGATACAATAATTGAAAAGTTAAGAACAAATCTCCTGTAATAACCTGCCATTCCCAAAAATCTTTGTAGCTCTTTCCTACTTTTAGGTCTGGGAAGATCACTTATAACCTGAACCTTAGCTCCTGGTTGTGCAACATGTCCATCACCAATTACGTACCCAAGGTACTGAACTTTAGCTTGACCAAACTCACACTTTGATAAATTAGCTACAAGATTAGCCTGAACCAAACACTCAAGAAATTTACTGACATGGCATAGGTGATCTCTCCAGTTGTCACTGAAGATTAATACATCAATATAAACAACACACCCTGCCAAACCTTCTGTTACAACATTCATGAGCTTCTGAAATGTGGCTGGTGCATTCTTCATACCATACGGTATTACAGAACATGCAAAAGTCTTTCCTAGTGTTACAAAACATGAGATCTCCCTAGCACGTTCAGTCATACGTACTTGCCAGTATCCCTTTAACAAATCAAACTTACTTATGTACCTAGCCTTTCCGATCTTGTCTATGCAATCTTCCACACGAGGGAGAAGGTAAGTGTCTGTTTTGGTTATCTGATTAACACGTCTGTAGTCGATGCAAAGCCGCTGTGACCCACCTGGCTTAGGGATTAGAGTGACAGGAGAACTCCACTCGCTCTGACAGGGCTCAATCATCTTGTGGTCCAACAGGTAGCCAAGCTCCTTCTGGATGAGAGGAACTTTCACTGGGTTCACACGGTAAGGAGGCAGTTTAATTGCCTTTCCGTCTCCAACATCGACATCATGCATCAACACAGTGGTTCTTCCTGGAGTGGCACGGAACACTTGCGGGTACTCCTGCAGTAATGCTGAAAACTCCTGCCTTTCCTCGGGAGCTAGATGAGAAAGTTTAGTCTGGAGATCATTCATGATATCAGGATTCTTCCCCAAACTATCACTCAGGCTCATGTTGCATGGGAGAGCTTCACTTGCAGACTCGGGTGGAACAGCTACAATGCGGACTGGGTTATTTTCGTCCCACCTGTGATATAACTTTAACATGTTGATGTGACAAAGTTGCTTGTTCTTTCTACGATCTGGTGTGGCGATGACATAGTTGACATCACTGAGTTTCTTCTCCACGAAATAAGGACCACTAAACTTGGCTTGAAGAGGTTGCCCATGCACCGGTAGCAGAATCAAAACCTGATCTCCTGGCTGAAAGTGGCGTATCCTGGACTTCTTATCATACCAAGTCTTCATCTTCTCCTGAGCAGCTCCTAAATTCTCTCTCGCCAGCTGTAAAGCAGTGGACAGCCGTTCTCTGAACTTCATCACATACTCCAGCAGGTTGACGTCATCTTCCTCCGACAGCCAGCATTCCTTGAGTAGCTTAAGGGGTCCTCTTACTTCATGGCCAAACAGTAGTTCAAAGGGTGAGAAGCCCAGTGATTCATTTGGAGATTCTATTGTGGCAAATACAACGAATGGAAGACCTTTATCCCAGTCTTTCTGATGTTCCAAACAGTATTTCTTGAGCATCGATTTGAGTGTTTAATGATATCTCTCCAACGCTCCTTGGGTCTGGGGATGGTAAGCTGAAGACGTGATCTGGGTGATGCCCAACTCTTTCAGAGACTGCTTGAAAACATTTGACATGAAATTACTTCCCCGGTCTGACTGTACCTCCTTGGGCAGACCAAACTTTGTGAAGAACCCTAGCATTTCCTTAACCACGTTCTTTGCTGAGATATTTCTAAGTGGAATGGCTTCAGGATAACGAGTAGCCATATCAATCAGGGTCAACACATAAGAAAATCCTGAAGAAGTCTTAGGAAGAGGGCCCACAATATCCACCAACACACGGGTGAATGGCGCCTCAAAAGGAGGAATGGGAACTAGAGGTGCAACCTTTTCGGTCTGATTACACTTCCCCACAACTTGACAGGTGTGACAAGACTTACAATATCAGGAAACATCCCTGAAGATACCTGGCCAGTAGAAGTGTTTCAAAATGCGTGCCACAGTCTTCCTCACTCCAAGGTGTCCTGCCAAACTGGAATCATGAGCCACTCTAATGATATCCTGCCTACAAAGACGAGGGATGACAACTTGATGTACAACCTCCCATTCACAGTCGGCTGATGCTGTTGGGGGTCTCCACTTCCTCATAAGTACTCCTGACTTTATATAATAACAAGTAGAAGCACCAGCTGACTCTTCCTCACTGTAAGCAGAGTTAGCTAGACCTTTCAACTCAGGGTCAGCAACCTGCAACTCAACCAACTCTTGACGAGACAAATTATCAACACTACGGGGTACTGCCTCATCTGGTGAGTGGTCCAAATTAGCAAGAAAAGTGTCAGCTAGGATAACATCATCATCATCATTATCCTCTAAGTCACCAGTAACTTTAGACTTAGCCCTAGTGACAGCACATGCAGGGAACACATCAGAGACATCACAATCCTGGGCCGCAGCCATTGGCTCTCTAGACAACTGAGGAGCTGGACACACTTGACTTCCACCAATATCATTTCCAAGTAAGAAAGTTACACCTGACATTGGGAGTGTCTCATCCAACCCAACCATAACGGAACCATTAACAAAACCAGACTCTAAATTCACTCTGCACAGAGGGACAGAGAAGTAATTATTCCCTAAACCCTGTAAGATTACAGTTTCATCAGAGGAATTAACATTAGAGCCTAGAACACTGGTCAGCATAAGGGATTGGCAAGCACCTGTATCACGATATATTTTAACTGATTTCCTGTTATTACTGTCCAGAGGACTGACAAAACCATCAGACAGGAAATTAGCACATGAACTCTTGAGAGTGTCACCCACGTTACTGCTCAAAAGAGGAGCTTCATCATGAGGATTTAATTTACCCCTCAAAGCAGGTTCAGTTAACTCAGTTAAAGCATTCTGGGAACTCTCAAGGGTGGACACTAGACCAATTGACTGAATATTTAAAGACTCCTTTTTGTTCACATCATGCTGTTTCCTGAAACATTTCTCCTTAGTATGACCAAGCTTACTACAATAAGTACATTTACTTTTCTGAAACCTAGAAGTGAAGCTGATATTTACTTCCTGAGAAACATCATCTTTATTCTCTTTCCTGTTACCTGTGTACTCTGAGTAGAGGCAACGTACTTACTCTCAGCTTTCCTTATTTCTCTAGAATATCTCTTGTGAAGTGAGAACATATTCATCAACTAAAACTGCAGCATCAGACAAATTATCTATTCTTTTCTCATCAAGATATAGGCTTACATCATTATTAATACACCTTTTGAAGTCCTCCAGCAAAATCATCTGCTTAAATTTGTCAAAATCAGAATCCACATTCTTAGAATTTAACCACTGCTCTAACAGATCTTCTTTGATTTTTGCATGCTCAAAATGGGATTGCTTGTCTTGCTTATAAGTTGTCCTAAATTTTACTCTATAGGCTTCAGGAACAAGCTCATAGGCCTTAAGAATCAAGTTCTTAACTACATCATAATTATCAGATTGATCCTGAGGCAAAGATGCATAAGTTACTTGAGCTTTACCGGTGAGAACAGTTTGAAGGAGTACTGGCCAATACTTTTTGGGCCAATTAAAACCTGTAGCTACCCTCTCAAACAACTGAAAATACTTTGTTAAATCAGATTCATTAAAAGGAGGGACAATTTAACATTTTTAGCCACATCAAAATCATCAGAGCTAGATGATCCAGTTCCACCTTGTTTCATGCAATACTCATGGTCTGCCTGAATCCTAGCAAGTTCAATTTGTGCCTGAGCCTGTACCTGTGCCTCCTGAATACGAGCCTGAGATTCAGCCTCCTTAGCATTTGCCTGAAATTCAGCCTCCTGAAAACGAGCCTGAGACTCCGCCTCCTTAGCCTGAGACTCAGCCTCCTTAACACGAGCCTCCTGCAGAGCTAGCTGTAACTTAGCTATTTCAATCTGCGTTTGCTCATTTGGAGGAGTTATATTAAACAAGCTTTTATGAATCATGTGAACAATTTGATCCATAGAATGATGAGAGGGAACTGCAATTCCCAATTGTTGAGCAACAAGCTTAAGTTCATTCTTTGTTCTGTTTTCTACATCACACACTGTTTGCACATTTGACAAAAAATCTTTGGCCTCATCAAGCGTAGTAAGAGTAGACATCATGAATAAATCACAGTCACAAAATATCAAGCAATATCCTTATGATAATATACTGAATATCCTGATAAGAGATCGCCAAATTTATGTTACGGAACAGAGAAAACTGTCCCGCAAAGTTCCCGGTTGAAAACAAAAGTTAGGTAAAATTATAAGTTAAAGTTCAATACTCAAACTAACAACGAAACATTCAGGACTCATAAGGATAATGTAATGGCAAAAAACAGGTTAAATATATGGTTAACTGCAACAGCCTCTATTAACACGAAATTAGCAAGTGTAAATTTATCTAAGTCAGCCCTGATAAAATGAGAAAACCAGATAATGCTCAGTTAATACAAGATATATTATTACAGATACAAAATATTATAAAAAATAACTGAGAAAAACACATGAATCACAAAAACCTCACTAGGCCTACGAATGAACACCTTATGCTACACAGTACAAGAAAAAAATGCAATAACACTTATACTCAAATTACACAGCTGCTAGATGGTTGGAGACTTCCTGAGTACTCACAATAATAACAACTATACAGGGGACGACAGAGATGTGAACAAACTGAGCAGAAGATCTAAGTGGCAATTAATGCAGAGACTGAGCTCATTATATAGGGGCCGCCAAAGTATGATGCAACTTGTAAGAAGGATGCGCAAATGAAGCCATAGGGGACAAAGAGTTGACACTCCTGCTCTGAACAACAGAAAGAACGACTTACTCTACTATAAGAGTAGAAGGGGGGAGTGAGGTAGAACACGCTCGTGATCAAACATGCAGCATACTGTACGTTAGAATTACACAAAGGATGATGAAATCATAGGCTATGTAACAATATATATATATATATAATATATATATATATATATATATATATATATATATATATATATATATATATATATATATATATATATAAATTTTTACGGAACAGAGAAAACTGTCCCGCAAAGTTTCAGGTTCAAAAGAAAAGAGTTAGGTAAAATTACAAGTTAAAGTTTAATGCTCAAACTAACAACTAAACATTCAGGACTCATAAGGATAATGTAATGGCAAAAAGGTTACATATATGGTTAACTGCAATAGCCTCTATTAACACGAAATTAGCAAGAGTAAATTTATCTAAGTCAGCCCTGATAAAATGAGAAAACCGGATAATGCTCAGTTAATGCAAGATATAGTATTACAGATACAAACTATTATTACTACTGGCTGACACCAAAAACACATGAATCACAAAAACCTCACTAGGCCTACGAATGAACACCTTATGCTATACAGTACAAGAAAAAATGCAACAACACTTATACCCAAATTTCACAGCTGCTAGATGGTTGGAGACTTCCTGAACACTCACAATTATAACAACTGTACAGGGGAGGACAGAGATGTGAACAAAATGAGGAGAAGATCTAAGTAGCAATTAATGCAGAGACTGAGCTCATTATATAGGAGTCGGCAGAGCTTGATACAACTTGTAAGAAGGATGCGCAAATGAAGCCATAGGGGACAAAGAGTTGACACTCCTGCTCTGAACAACAGAAAGAACGACTTACTCTACTATAAGTGTAGAAGGGAGGAGTGAGGTAAAACACGCAAGCCTAGTCACTATGGAAGCCATGAGGCGAATCGTGATTAAACATGCAGCACTCTGTACGTTAGAATTATACAAAGGATAATGAAATCATAGGCTATGTAACACTTCCCCACAAAGAAAAAGAAATTTACTAAGGAAATTTCTTATTACTCTAAAACAATCTGTCTAAAGTCTAGATAAGCAATCTGCAATAACATTTTCTTTCCCCTTGACATGTTGTATGTCTAATAAATACTCCTGAAGAAGTAGACTCCATCTTGTCAATCTCTGATTTTTATCTTTAAACTTACTAAGGAATTTCAGTGGGTTATGATCGGTATAAATGACTATGGGGTCAAAACCAGAACACAAATAAAATGAAATATGCTGTAAACCCAAAATCAAGGCCAAAAGCTCTTTCTCAATAGTTGAGTAGTTCTTTTGAGGTGGAGTGAACTTCTTACTGTAATAAGATACAGGGTGTTCAATACCCTGATCATCCTCTTGCAGCAAAACAGCCCCAGCTCCTATATCACTTGCGTCAACAGCCATCTTAAAAGGCTTAGCAAAATTTGGAGTAGCGAGCACTGGCTGACTTAATAGGATAGCTTTAAGTTTGCTGAAAGAGGATTCACAGTTATTGGTCCAGACAAATTTAACTCCCTTTTTCAGTAGGTCTGTAAGTGGTGATACAAGAATTGAAAAGTTAAGAACAAATCTCCTGTAATAACCCACCATTCCCAAAAATCTTTGTAGCTCTTTCCTCCTTTTAGGTCTGGGAAGATCACTTATAACCTGAACCTTAGCTCCTGATGGTGCAACATGTCCATCACCAATTACGTATCCAAGGTACTGAACTTTAGCTTGACCAAACTCACACTTTGATAAATTAGCTACAAGATTAGCCTGAACCAAACGCTCAAGAAATTTACTGACATGGCATAGGTGATCTTTCCAGTTGTCACTGAAGATTAATACATCATCAATATAAACAACACACCCTACCAAACCCTCTGTTACAACATTCACGAGCTTCTGAAAAGTGGCTGGTGCATTCTTCATACCATACGGCATTACAGAACTTGCAAAAGTCTTTCCTAGTGTTACAAAACATGAGATCTCCCTAGCACGTTCAGTCATAGGTACTTGCCAGTATCCCTTTAACAAATCAAACTTACTTATGTACCTAGCCTTTCCGATCTTGTCTATGCAATCTTCCACGCGAGGGAGAGGGTAAGTGTCTTTTTTGGTTATCTGATTAACACGTCTGTAGTCGATGCAAAGCCGCTGTGACCCACCTGGCTTAGGGATTAGAGTGACAGGAGAACTCCACTCGGTCTGACAGGGCTCAATCATCTTGTGGTCCAACAGGTAGCCAAGCTCCTTCTGGATGAGAGGAACTTTCACTGGGTTCACACGGTAAGGAGGCAGTTTAATTGGCTTTGCGTCTCCAACATCAACATCATGCATCAACACAGTGGTTCTTCCTGGAATGGCATGGAACACTTGCAGGTACTCCTGCAGTAATGCCGCAAACTCCTGCCTTTCCTCAGGAGCTAGATGAGAAAGGTTAGTCTGGAGATCATTCATGATATCAGGATTCTTCCCCAAACTATCACTCAGGCTCATGCTGCATGGGAGAACTTCACTTGCAGACTCGGGTGGAACAGCTACAGTGCAGACTGGGTTATTTTCGTCCCACCTGTGATGTAACTTTAGCATGTTGATGTGACAATGTTGCTGGTTCTTTCTACGATCTGGTGTGGCGATGACATAGTTGACATCACTGAGTTTCTTCTCCACGAAATAAGGACCATTAAACTTGGCTTGAAGAGGTTGCCCATACATCGGTAGCAGAATCAAAACCTGATCTCCTGGCTGAAAGTGGCGTATCCTGGACTTCTTATCATACCAAGTCTTCATCTTCTCCTGAGCAGCTCCTAAATTCTCTCTCGCCAGCTGCAAAGCAGTGGACAGCCGTTCTTTGAACTTCATCACATACTCCAGTAGGTTGACGTCATCTTCCTCCAACAGCCAGCATTCCTTGAGTAGCTTAAGAGGTCCCCTTACTTGATGACCAAACAGTAGTTCAAAGGGTTAGAAGCCCAGTGATTAATTTGGAGATTCTCTTGCGGCAAATACAACGAATGGAAGACCTTTATTCCAGTCTTTCTGATGTTCCAAACAGTATTTCTTGAGCATCGATTTGAGTGTTTGATGATATCTCTTCAACGCTCCTTGGGTCTGGGGATGGTAAGCTGAAGACGTGATCTGGGAGATGCCCAACTCTTTCAGAGACTGCTTGAAAACATTTGACATGAAATTACTTACCCGGTCTGACTGTACCTCCTTGGGCAGACCAAACTTTGTGAAGAACCCTAGCATTTCCTTAACCACGTTCTTTGCTGAGATATTTCTAAGTGGAATGGCTTCAAGATAACGAATAGCCATATCAATCAGGGTCAACACATAAGAAAATCCTGAACAAGTCTTAGGAAGAGGGCCCACAATATCCACCAACACACGGGTGAATGACACCTCTAAAGGAGGAATGGGAACTAGAGGTGCAACCTTTTCGGTCTGATTACACTTCCCCACAACTTGACAGGTGTGACAAGACTTACAATATCAGGAAACATCCCTGAAGATACCTGGCCAGTAGAAGTGTTTCAAAATGCGTGCCACAGTCTTCCTCACTCCAAGGTGTCCTGCCAAACTGGAATCATGAGCCACCCTAATGATATCCTGCCTACAAAGACGAGGGATGACAACTTGATGTACAACCTCCCATTCACAGTCGGCTGATGCTGTTGGGGGTCTCCACTTTCTCATAAGTACTCCTGACTTTATATAATAACAAGTAGAAGCACCGGCTGACTCTTCCTCACTGCAAGCAGAGTTAGCTAGACCTTTCAACTCAGGGTCAGCAACCTGCAACTCAACCAACTCTTGACGAGACAAATTATCAACACTACGGGGTACTGCTTCATCTGGTGAGTGGTCCAAAATAGCAAGAAGAGTGTCAGCAAGGATAACATCATCATCATCATTATCCTCTAAGTCACCAGTAACTTTAGACTTAGCCCTAGTGACAGCACATGCAGAGTACACATCAGGGACATCACAGTCCCAGGTCGCAGCCACTGGCTCACTAGACAACTGAGGAGCTGGACACACTTGACTTCCACCAATATCATTTCCAAGTAAGAAAGTTACACCTGACATTGGGAGTGTCTCATCCAACCCAACCATAACGGAACCATTAACAAAACCAGACTCTAAATTCACTCTGCAGAGAGGGACAGAAAAGTAATTATTCCCTACACCTTGTAAGATTACAGTTTCATCAGAGGAATTAACATTAGAGCCTAGAACACTGGTCAGCATAAGGGATTGGCAAGCACCTGTATCACGATACATTTTAACTGATTTCCTGTCATTACTGTCCAGACGACTGACAAAACCATCAGACAGGAAATTAGCACATGAACTCTTGAGAGTGTCACCCACGTTACTGCTCAAAAGAGGAGCTTCATCATGAGAATTTAATTTACCTCTCAAAGCAGGTTCAGTTAACTCGGTTAAAGAATTCTGGGAACTCTCAAGGGTGGACACTAGACCAATTGACTGAATATTTAAAGACTTCTTTTTGTTCACATCACGCTGTCTCCTGAAACATTTCTCCGTAGTATGACCAAGCTTACTACAATAAGTACATTTACTTTTCTGAAACCTAGATGTGAAGCTGGTATTTGCTTCCTGAGAAACATCATCTTTATTCTCTTTCTTGTTACCTGTACTCTGAGTAGAGGCAACATGCTTACTCTCAGCTTTCCTTTTTTCTCTAGAACATCTTTTGTGAGTGACAACATATTCATCAGCTAAAACTGCAGCATCAGACAAATTATCTATTCTTCTCTCATCAAGATATAGGCTTACATCATTATTAATACACCTTTTGAAGTCCTCCAGCAAAATCATCTGCTTAAATTTGTCAAAATCAGAATCCACATTCTTAGAATTTAACCACTGCTCTAACAGATCTTCTTTGATTTTTGCATACTCAACATGGGATTGCTTATCTTGCTTATAAGTTGTCCTAAATTTTACCCTATAGGCTTCAGGAACAAGCTCATAGGCCTTAAGAATCAAGCTCTTAACTACATCATAATTATCAGATTGATCCTGAGGCAAAGATGCATAAGTTACTTGAGCTTTACCGGTGAGAACAGTCTGAAGGAGTACTGGCCAATACTTTTTGGGCCAATTAAAACCTGTAGCTACCCTCTCAAACAACTGAAAATACTTTGTTAAATCAGATTCATTAAAAGGAGGGACAAGTTTAACATTTTTAGCCACATCAAAATCATCAGAGCTAGATGATCCAGTTCCACCTTTTTTCATGCGATACTCATGGTCTGCCTGAATCCTAGCTAGTTCAATTTGTGCCTGAGCCTGTGCCTGTGCCTCCTGAATACGAGCCTGACACTCAGCCTCGATAGCCTCAACCTCCTTAGCACGAGCCTGAAACTCAGCCTCCTTAGCACGAGCCTGAAACTCAGCCTCCTTAGCACGAGCCTGAAACTCAGCCTCCTTAGCACGAGCCTGAAACTCAGCCTCCTTAGCACGAGCCTGAAACTCAGCCTCCTTAACACGAGCCTCCTGCAGGGCTAGCTGTAACTTAGCTAATTCAATCTGCGTTTGCTCATTAAACAAGCTTTCATTAATCATGTCAACAATTTGATCTTTAGAATGATGAGAGCGAACAGCAATTCCCAATTGTTGAGCAACAAGCTTAAGTTCATTCTTTGTTCTGTTTTCTACATCACACACTGTTTGCACATTTGACAAAAAATCTTTGGCTTCATCAATCGTAGTAATAGTAGACATCATGAATAACTCACAGTCACAAAATATCAAGCAATATCCTTATGATAATATCTTGAATATCCTGATAAAAGGTCGCCAAATTTATGTTACGGAACAGAGAAAACTGTCCCGCAAAGAGTCAGGTTCAAAACAAAAGAGTTAGGTAAAATAACAAGTTAAAGTTTAATGCTCAAACTAACAACTAAACATTCAGGACTCATAAGGATAATGTAATGGCAAAAAGGTTACATATATGGTTAACTGCAATAGCCTCTATTAACACGAAATTAGCAAGTGTAAATTTATCTAAGTCAGCCCTGATAAAATGAGAAAACCGGATAATGCTCAGTTAATGCAAGATATATGATTACAGATACAAAATATTATTACTACTGGCTGACACCAAAAACACATGAATCACAAAAACCTCACTAGGCATACGAATGAACACCTTATACTATACAGTACAAGAAAAAATGCAATAACACTTATACTCAAATTACACAGCTGCTAGATGGTTGGAGACTTCCTGAGCACTCACAATAATAACAGCTGTACAGGGGAGGACAGAGATGTGAACAAAATGAGGAGTATATCTAAGTGGCAATTAATGCAGAGACTGAGCTCATTATATAGGGGCCGGCAGAGCTTGATACAGCTTGTAAGAAGGACGCGCAAATGAAGCTATAGGGGACAAAAAGTTGACAGTCCTGCTCTGAACAACAGAAAGAACGACTTACTCTACTATAGGGGTAGAAGGGGGGAGTGAGGCAAAACACGCAAGCCTAGTCACTATGGAAGCCACGAGGCGAATCATGATTAAACATGCAGCATACTGTACGTTAGAATTATACAAAGGATGATGAAATCATAGGCTATGTAACAATATATATATATATATATATATATATATATATATTGGCAGACGCCTCAACCCCGTTTCGGGTGGCAATAAACAAATAGCCTCCACGTCGCCCTGTCCCCTGCCATTTCACTGCCATGCTCCCAACTCACATCCCCCTCTCTCAAATACCTCTCCACCCCATCCCTTCATCTCATCCTCGGCCTCCCCCTCCCTCTTTCCCCCTCCACCTCACTCACATACACTCTCTTCATCAGTCTTTCACCCTCCATCCTCTCCATATGGCCAAACCACCTCAGTGTGTTCGTCATAACGCTTCCTATCACATCCACATCCACACCACAACGCCCCTCATTCGTCAGCCTGTCTCTCCATGTGACTCCACAGGCTCCTATTAAATAACTCATTTCCACTGCTCTCACTCTTGACTTGTGTCCTTCAAACAACGTCCAAGCTTCACTTCCATACGTTAGAGTTGGTATTACAATACTGTCATGTAGTAACTTTTTCACTTCCATGCTCACTTCACTGTTTCTAATCACTGCTTTCAAGGAACCAGCAACCTTTCTTCCCTGCTGTATCCTTTCAAGCACTTCACCCTCCAAACCTCCATCCTTACTCATCACGCTACCCAAGTACTTTAATGTACTCACATTTTCCAATTCCTCACCATCCAAACTCGCTGTACATTCACTGACTTCACCTCTCTCAAAGATCATCACTTTACTCTTCCTTACATTCACCTTTAGATTCCGTTTCTTACACACTCTCCAAAACTCATCCACCAAGCCCTGCAGCTCCCCTTCGTCTTCACTCAACAATACAATATCATTTGCAAACAACAGTACAGAGAGTTTCCAAACACTACCCTCTCTCACCAGGGCCACTCCAACATCCACTACCCTACTTGTACCTCTTTTATTACCCCATCCAGTGGTGGGCAGCGCAAACGAAGAAGGACCTTGCGTAAGCGCAAAGTGCAATCCACAGTTCACTACCTTGCGCAAGCGCAAATGCGCAATCTGACAAATATTTAGCTTGCTCAATGTCGCAAAGCACAAGCGCAAACGATCTGCATATATTTTTGGGAATTACCGAAAAATATTGAGTTATTAAAATAAAACGGCATACCTACTTACTTTTATTTTTTATTATTATTTTCTATTTTTGTAACTTGCGTAAGTGCGCAATTTATTATTTACCTTGTGCAATGTCGCAAAGCGCCAGCGCAAATCATTTGCATATATTTGTGGGAATTACTGTAAAATATATATTGGTATAATTACATAACTTACTAAAGTAGCAACCTGCCCACCACCTGGGAAAAACAGCCGGGAAAAACAGCCTATATTTACCAAGGCATTGACAAAGATCACGTGATTACTGTATCATCAACTCTCTCTCTCTCTCTCCGACAGAGGAGGGAGGGAATGGAGAATAAGGGAGAGAGGAGGGAAGAAATGGAGAATAAGAGAAAGAAGAGGGACGAAGTTTATGCCTTATCTCCTCACTCAAAGGGACGCTTCTTTGCCAATCCCTCGTATTTATTCTCTCTCTCTCTCTCTCTCTCTCTCTCTCTCTCTCTCTCTCTCTCTCTCTCTCTCTCTCTCTCTCTCTCTCTCTCTCTCTCTCTCTCTCTCTCTCTCTCTCTCTCTCTCTCTCTCTCTCTCTCTCTCTCTCTCTCTCTCTCTCTCAGAATAATGCTCTTTATCTCTTTCTCTTGTCTTGTCAAGACAATTTATTTAATAATTCAATATAGATATACAATAGCATATGTAATTCGTTACAAAAATAAAAAATCATGAAAACAGAGTATTTAAATCAAATATCTACAGCCTAATAAATTATTAGGCTGTGGATATTTGATTTAAATAATATGTTTTAATGGTTTTTGTAAGGAATTGCGTATGCTAATCTTAATAAATAATGTATATTTATTATCATTTACTAATAATAGTAATTTAGAAATATTAAAAATACATTCTCTGTTGAAGCATATTAATGCTACTACCCCCTTCCCTCCCACCTCCCCCCACCAAGCACCAACCCACCCTCGCGACCCGCCCCAGCCTCCCCCAACCCTTGTCCAGCCATGCGGGAAGCTCCCACCACGTGTCCCCTGGAAGATCACGCGTCCCTTGGATTGCGCAGTGCGCAATCCACAGGGCAGGTGCGCAAGGCAGGTGCGCAAGCGCAAATTTAGTTGTGCAAGTGCAACTAAGTTTGCGTTTGTGCACCTACCTTTTCATGTGCGCAAGCGCAAAATTGTGCATGGTCTCATGAGGTGTACAATGCGCAAACGATATCACCGGAGTGGAAGGGTGCGCAATTGTGCTTTGCGCAAGTGTTTGCACACCTGCCCAGCACTGACCCCATCCATGTACAGATTGAACAACCATGGAGACATGACACATCCCTGTTTCAACCCAACCTTCAAAGAGAAAAATTCACTCAGTTCACCATCCACACCCACTGCAGCCTTAGCACCATCATACATACTCTTCACAGCATTCAACAACTTCCCATCTACTCCATATATTCTTAATACTTTCCACAATCCTTGTCTATCCACCCTGTCATATGCTTTCTCCAAATCCATGAAAGCCGCATACAACTTCTTTCCCTTCTCTAGAAATTTTTCCACTAAAGATCTAAGAATGAATATTTGATCTACACAACCTCTTCCCTTCCTAAAGCCTCCCTGTTTTTCTCCAACTAATTCCTCTGTTCTTTCTCTAACTCTGTCAATAAGTATCCTACCATATACTTTTCCTATTATACTAAGAAGACAAATGCCCCTATGATTACCACACACTTCTTTTTCCCCTTTTCCTTTGTACAAGGGAATAATTATACCTGATTTCCAATCCTCCGGGATCTATCTTCCTCCCAGGCCAATCTGCACATCTTCCACATCCATTCTACTACTATCTCTACCCCATGCTTTAGCATTTCGCCACACACTCTATCAATTCCTGGGGCTTTCCTCAATTTAACTTTCTTCATTGCTTCCAGAACTTCTATCCTACTGATTTCTTCCTGTCTTCTCACCTCCCTCCTTCTCCCAGCCATTCCCCAGCCACTTATACTCGCATTACTTCCATCCTCTATGTTCAACAATTCCTTAAAGTGTTCTCTCCATCTGCTCACTGTTTCTCCCTCCTCCACTAGTAATCTACCATTTTTATCTTTCACTCCCCTGCTAACCTCACTTCCACCCTGTCTTACTCCCTTCACCTCTTTCCAGAACATTTTTATTACAGTCCCTCCACTTTACACTTAAATTCCTTCCAAACTTCTCATCCACTCTCTTCTTACTCTCTCTTACTGATCTTTTCACCTCTCTCTTTCTTTCTACATAAAACTCTCTCTTCCGCCTCTCAACTTTTCCACGCCCCTATTTCTCATCCATTCATTGTATGCTTTCTTATTTTGTGCCACAGCCTGTCTCACCTCTTCAGTCCACCACGCTGTTCCTTGCACCCCCTCCGTCTTCTCTTCCTCCCACACACCACATTACATGCTGCACATATATAAAATATTACAGCTACTGTATACAACACTACTACGACATTAATGTTGGTGTACATAACTAAACTTATACTACTCTACACAGTACACTACTGTACGTGACAGTATTTGAAGAAAAAAAATGTCCCTAGTACACAAGCCCCTTGGATAAAAGCTGCAGCAAGGAAAATAAGTTTGTGTATTATTTCCCATATTTGTTTAACAATAGCCTATCCTGCCCTAACAGCCAAAAATAACTTGCCCTAAGGTAACTGAACAACCTAGGCTAAGCTAACCTAACTTAACCCAACCTAATCTCAATCGAACAGCCTAACCTCACTTAATTAAATTATCTAACCTAACATAAATAACTTAGCTCAACAAATATAACAACCAAACTGAGCAAGCTATCCTAAGCCACCAGAACAAGCTAATCTTAACCTGACCTCACAAGCTAAATTATCGTATCAAACCTTAACCTTGTCCAGAGACTCACATACTATTCTAGGTCATTCCCTAGTTTTGCCATAAAATACCGTATTATTCCTCTGTAACTCTCTGGAGAGGATGGAATCCCCCCTTGAGAGTTATTTCAAATTAATAAATGATCTAAAGTTAATTCTAAAATTTAATGGCATGGAATTTTGTGGTCTTGTGGAAATTTATGGTATGTTCTGGGTATATTATGAAAATTTTTTGCTTTTATGTGGCGTGACAATTATTTGAGGACCCAGATTTTGTCCTTACTCTTAAAAAGCACAAATTAAAAGCCGAAAACCACCATATCTAAAACCAACAGAGAAAAGGCTTTTATGACCGTTCTGACTTTTTCGACTTATTTCTCCCTTGGAATGTCCAAATTCCCCCTGCTCCATTCCGCTAACTTAAACTAACATAAACAAACTCAACATTACCCTAAACAACTAACATAATCTAAATAACTCATTTAAAATAATCCAATTTAACCTAAGAGTGACCAAAGCTTAACCTAATCTAGCCTAATTCTTAAACTAATCTCACCCAACATTAACCCAACCTAAATTAGCCTAACCAGAGTTTCACAAAGCTAACCTTACTATAACCAAATCCAAAAATAAATCAACCTAACACAAAATTACCTAATCTAACCTAAACTTAAACCTAACCTTATTAAACTAATAAAATCTAACCCAGCACTAAGCCTGAAATTGGCCTAAACAAAGTTAAACTTAGCTAAGTTAATCATAGCCCAGTCAAAAGATAAGCAAACCTAACCTAAGAAAAATATACCTAATCTAACCTAAACGTAAACTTCCCTAACCTAACCTTGATCTTATATTACCCTATCTTGAAACAGTACCTTAAAGAGAGACTTTTGTTATATGGGCTTCACCTATTAGGCTATTCTCCCAGGGTATTTCGTCCTGACAATGTACGCTACTCTACAACATGACACATTATACTATTGTACAGCACTACACCTTACAGCATTACACACTAATATTACTGTATACTACTGTAGGCTACAACATTAAAGCACACTATTATTTTGTACAACATTATAGCATACTTTAATACTGTAAAATACCAATATACACTATAGTACTACACAACATTAATGTACTGTACACTAAAATACTGTACAACACTAATATCCACATGATACAGTAGAAGACTAACGTACACTAATCCTGAAACCACTAATTTACGTTGTTGCACAATACACTGCACTGTATAATGTTGTATAGCACCTCTATAAACTACCCAATATAGTAAAATAATTGGTTTACATAAGAAAGAATGCTTAATTCAGTTTATTTCCGGGTGGCTGAAAGTCACGGGAAACATAAGGGTGGTCGGGCCCACACTTAACGGCGAGCGTAACTCCGGCTCCCGTAAGGTCTCCGAAAGTGTTTAGTACATACAAGCATTTGACGTCGCTTCCTTTTCCCCAGCCCATAGCGAGTTACAGGACCACAACTGTGTTAGTTCATCCGGCCCCTGAATTCCAGAGTTATCCTAGTGTTATAACTCAGTATTCAAGACGGAAGCATGACAATTTTAGGCCAAGTTAGAGGAAAAGGAGTGTAGCTAAACTTCAATCTATCTATCTATCTATCTATCTATCTATCTATCTATCTATATACATATATATATATATATATATATATATATATATATATATATATATATATATATATATCATACTTAATTAACTGAAAATCACCTCTGTTATTATTGGAGTTAACTGATGCACTGGCAGTTCCACAAAGCACTAGGCAGACAGAGTTATTAAATCCCCATATACATAAAAGCATTGTGTGTCAGCTGGTGATGTCAGTGTGTATCAAAGGTTGTCACTGATTAATTACCAGCTCTGGGTATTTAAAGAGATTTATTTGTGTTTCTTGGTCAACTTATCTCTCTCTCACTCTCTCTCTCTCTCTCTCTCTCTCTCTCTCTCTCTCTCTCTCTCTCTCTCTCTCTCTCTCTCTCTCGTACTGGTTATGTTAACCCTTTCAGTCTGTTCCATACATTTTTTTTTTACTGTCAAACAAGTACATTCCGGTTACGAGTAACTTTTCGAACTAGCAGGATTAAATAAGGCCTTCACTTACCCCTCCATGACAAGAGTCCCCCAAACCGTATTAAATCTTCTGTTCGTTGGCCTGAATAATATTACACGTAAGGCGATTGAAAGGGGATACCAATTCACTCTTCCATCTCGTCCTCGGTCTTCCTCTCATGATTCTTCCCCACGTTACAGCCACATTTAATTTTCTCAGCATCCTCTTACCCGCTGCTTGTTTTCCATCACCTTTCTTGCTGTCTGTCTGTCTGTCTCCTAGAGACCTCTTTTCTCCCTCTCTTTCCCCCTATCCCTGTTTCCCCCTTCCCCTCCCTCTCCCTCTCCCCCTCTCTCCTCCTCCTCACTTGCCAGAAACATGCCATTCAGACCCGAGGGATTCAGATTGGCCCCCTGCGAACAGCTCAGTGACGTCATCATCCGGTATCCACTCAGAGGCTGAAGGTGGATGAAGCGCGGGTGAGAGAGAGAGAGAGAGAGAGAGAGAGAGAGAGAGAGAGAGTGTGTGTTTTGTGTTATCATACATATTTATTCTAAGGGACGACCCATCCCTGGAAATACTTAAATTCACACATTCACTTCCTTTATTCGTGTATAATTTATCATTTTACATTGAAAAGAAATGACATCGATATATATTAAAGTACATATTTTTTTCTCTGAATAGCTACTTAGAACAAGAACACACAGACTTTTAGCATTACGATGACTGATAAAGTTTACTAATAGAGTGTAAAATTCTCTACCATTTATTTTATTTTTTCTATTTTCAGGTTATGTAAAAAAACTATGATGTGTACTATATTCTGAGACCTTCATATTAATTGGAGTGAAAGCGTAAAATAAGAAAGTGCTGTAATAAATTCGAAAAAAAATCCTCTTTTAAAGTTAATTGTCACCCTATAGAAAAATATGGAAAACGTTTTACATTTTGTTGGAACTTTTTACAACCATACGTAGATGTACACGAACAAGCACACGCGTACGCACACACACACACACACACACACACACACACACACACACACACTAAATAATAAATGAAAATTGACCAAAAGCCGCAAGTAGTAATGGGCAAGAAATAATACTGAAAGTTTATGTCTAAACGGCATTTCCTAGTAGTAGCTGCATTTATTTAAATTGATAAAAGAATTTAAATCACGTGTATCGTGTTAACCCCTTAACCGCGGGTGTCATTCCAGAATGACGGCGACAAAACTGGACCAAACCGCGGGTGGCATTCTGGAATGATCGTGAATATTTTGAACACCGCGCGTTTTCCCGGCGCGCAAATATTCTCATGCAAGAGTAGCTGTCGAGTTCTTTCACGCCAGCCATCCCAAACCTCCCTCCTCCAACCCCGAGGGGACCCCCCCAACCCCTGCCCTGACCCGCGTCAGTCAGTATCTGTCCAGCTCTGTGCGTGATAATGGCGCTCCGTCCCGACTCATCGTCGCTCGCTTCCTCCTCTACAATGTTTAGTGCTAGTGTTCCCTCTACCTCTACACCGGCAAAGGAACTGCCGACGGCGAGGCAGAAGGGGTTGAGCACTCCTGAAATTAGAACTGAGCTGGACAAAACAGTAAGTACTACTCTTGATTGTGGCAGTGAAAGTGACACACTCACAGCAAGCAGTGATGATTTGGCAGTGATTGGTGGTGAACCATTTTCCATTGATAGTGACAGTGATGAAAGTGATCGTGTTGATTCCCCCCCACCACCCCCAACTTACTCTGGGAAAGGAAAGGCTCCTATGGGCAAATCTGGTATTGCACGTGGGAAGGAGTGAAGCGCAGGCTCACGTCTCCCACACCAGGCCCTAGTACGCATTTCCCATCAATTTCCCGTTCCCCTAGCCCAATTGCCCTCACATCATCATCATCATCATCTGTCGTGCCCTCTCCTCAGTCTACATCATCTGAGGAGTACGAATTACCAAAGCCTGCAAGGGAGCGAGGAAGGCAGGCCGTGCAGGCCGTGCAGGCAGGCCTAGAACAAAGGGGATGCATGGCAGTTGGAGGGCAAAGCTGGGCGATAAGCGAGGCGATAAGCGAGGTGATAAGCGGGGTAGAAACGGTCAAGTTTCACCACGCACCAGGTCAGAAACCCCCGCCTGCCCCCCGCTCAGTTCCCTCACCCGCGCCACCCCCACTCACCGCCCCCCCGCACTCACCCCCTCCCCGTTGCCTCCTGCCTCACCCACCTCCCGCTTGCCTCCTGCCTCACCTCCTGCCTCACCCATTGCCTCTACATCAGCTCCTTCTCACGGGGAAACGAGTGAAATGCAACCTGCCCCTGCCACTGAACCACGCACAGGGCAAGTTGATGCATTTGTTTGGACTGACGGTGGAGATTTCCAGCCACACAATCCACCGTTTGATATGACAAATGCTGGAATACAGCCTGCCTTCCCATGCAACGCAGGTGATGAGTTTGTTGATTACTTCCTGGCCTTCCTTGATGATGAAATTGTGCAGCATGTCAGCGATGAGACCAATAGGTATGCAACTCAGTGTGCAGCACAAGGGCTGGGACCTATTGGCTCGCCAAAGCAAGTGTCGTGGTTGCCTGTCGGGATCAGAGAGCTGTATGTTTTTTTTGCACTCATGTTTTTGATGCCCCATGTAAAGAGACATGAGTTGGAGGAGTACTGGCTCGTGGATGACATAACTACTATCCCCATATTCGAGAAGTATATGTCACGGGATCGGTTCCGACAGCTGCTTGGATACCTGCACTTCGCTGATAATGACAACCCGTCCCAAACTGACCCTTTGTGGAAAGTGAGGGATTTCCTCAACAAGATTAGGGATCGATTTATGCGATTTTTCAGGCCTATGCAGAAAGTCGTCATAGACGAGTCCCTGGTATTGTTCAGAGGACGTCTCAAATTCAGGCAGTACATCCCCAGCAAACGCCACCGCTTTGGGATAAAGTTCTTTGTGCTGTGTGACTGTGAGACGGGGTATATAATGGATTTTGTCATTTACTCGGCTAGCACAATGGATGTGAACAGGAAAGACCCCCTTGGCTTCTCTGGCTCCGTTGTAAAAGTGCTGATGGAGAGGTATTTTGGTGGTAATCATGTGCTGTACACAGACAATTATTACACAGCACCGAAACTCTCCAAATACCTTGCTGAACACGGCATTGGCACTGTTGGCACTGTACGGAGCTATAGGAAAGAGTGGCCTAGTTTCCCCGAAGCATCATCATCATCCAGGGGAGATGTTCACCTGAAGAAGTCAGAAAAGCTTCTTGCGATCAGGTGGCATGACAAGAAGGTTGTCAATATGATCAGCACCATCCACAAGGGGGAAATGAAGAGAACTGGGAAGGTCAGCTACAGGACGGGAGAGCCAATCATGAAGCCTGATGCCGTCATTGATTATAATGTAAATATGAGACTCGTTGATAAGTCTGATATGATGATTGGCGAAATAGACTGTCTCAGGAGAAACACCCGATGGTACAGGAAGGCTTGCCTGCACATGCTCGATATGTGCATGCTCAATGCCTTCATTCTTTACAAGACACAAGTCGGGGGCATAAGGCAACCATCACTGAGACAGTTTTCCAAGACTGTCGTTCAGCAGCTACTTGAACGATTTGGTCAGGTGACGGCATTGATCCCGAGGCGACACTCTGACACAACCTGACCGTCTTGAGTGCCGCAATTACATGAGCCGGCACCAGCTTGTGAAATTGCCTCCTAAAGCAGGCGGCACGTTGTCACAGGGCCGCTGCAGAGTATGTTCAACCACCACACGAAGGCCTACGACGAGAAAAATGAGCACACACCAGTGCCTTGAATGCCAAGTCGCTCTATGTGTAACTCCGTGCTTTGCCGAGTACCACTCTCTGAATAAATACTGAAAGTGACAGTGATATATAGTGATGCGACAGTGACGTGCTTTGCCAATAATTGTATAATGGATAATGTAGTAATAAGGGATATTTTGCCTAGAAAATAAAGGAAATATTGGCCAGTATAATAAGTGATATTGTAATAAGAGAATCTGCGGCACTTGTGGAATTCTGCGGCACTTATGTAATTCTGTGATGCGCCAGTGACGCAATATAGTAATAAGTGCATTGTAAATATAATGTACATTGCCCATATTATATGTAAAATAATATTAGAAGTTAGAAAGAATGAAAAGATCGCAGGAAACGTCAGTGAGCGGGTGCCGCCGCAGTGAAGTGAGGCGCAGCCGCAGTGAAGAGCAGGCGCAGCCACCAGGGAAGTGCCTTTTACCTACCTCAGTGAACACAGAGTGGGTGTTTATCGTATGTACAGTGTTCATATATGTTTATATTACTATTATGAGAGAGTGGTTGGCATTTGGTACTGGTGTGTGGGGCGTAAAATAGTTATTTCACACCCCTCACTTCTAACGGCTCTCCCCGTCCTGTGAAAGTCAACGAAGTCATGAAACCTACATCAATGGAAAGCTGAAGGTTTGTACTTTCTAATGGTACCTTATTTTTTTCTCTAGCTTTATTCTGTGCAGAGTTATTAAGGTTTAAAGGTTTGTTTACATTTGGCTGAAACCCCCGCGGGAGAGGACAGTCAGACCAAAACAATACCCGCGGTTAAGGGGTTAAAAGGAAAGAAGAAAATAGAGTACTGAGTGGGAGAAAGTTTATATTTCATTGTTGTGGCGTGAAGAGGCTGTGTGGAATTAATGAAATTGGGGTTGGCGAGACCATAGAGTGTTTTCCCCCATTACCTGGAGGGACTGGGGCATACAAGACTTAAATCTTCTTCTTGCTTGTAATCCAATAGACCATCTTCTCTTGGATTCTAAGTTCAGTGGTGTATTTTTATATTTTATTTTTGTATTTTATTTTTTTTACGTTAAGTGGCTTACATACACAGACAGAATATCAACCTTTCATGCTTTATAATCTGACACCGGACTCAGTGACACTTTGTATATTTCCGGGTCACCAGAACACACGCAGACCAAGGACAATACGCTATGGTATATAATTTCTCCAAATAGAAAATCCAAGGTAAAGTATCATACATTCAGTGGCTGATTTTTACATCTCTGAGAGAAAATAAAATTTCACAAAAATCCTCACTCCCGCCAATTACCTCAATCGTCGAACAAACGGAAGCCCCCAACACACACCTGACTGAATTATGATTATGACACTTCCAGGGGAACTGACTGTGTGTGTGTGTGTGTGTGTGTGTGTGTGTGTGTGTGTGTGTGTGTGTGTGTGTGTGTGTGTGTATGTGTGTGTGTGTGTGTGTGTGTGTGTGTGTGTGTGTGTGTGTGTGTGTGTGTGTGTGTGTGTGTGTGTGTGTGTGTGTGTGTGTGTGTGTGTGTGTGTGTGTGTGTGTGTGTGTGTGTGTGTGTGTGTGTGTGTGTGTGTGTGTGTGTGTGTGTGTGTGTGTTGTGTGCCTTGGGTTTAGGGGGTTTGGCACATACAAATTTACAAAACTCAGTGTGTGAGCCCTGACATGACCCGGAACATTGCCATGGTAAGCCGGGAAAGGAGGAAGATGAGGAGGAGGGGGACACTTTTTGAGGCGGTAGTGACCTCAATGAATTCTTTGTCTTACACTTTTTTTAGGGTTGTGGGAAACGGGAGGCTATTGCAACTTAATGCGGAAAAACTGTTGAATCTGTCCTCGTTGCAGTGGTAATGACAGTGGTGGTAATGGCTCTGTTATTATTTGTAATGGTAGAGTAGTGGCTATTGTGGGAAGGTTGTTATTGGTGGTGGTGATGCTGGTGGTGAGGGTGTGACCACAGTCCTGACCGGGACCACTGCCAGGTTCAGCCAGGGGGAGGGGGGAAGGAAAGTCGCTTCTGGGGGCCACTGACCTTACTGTGTTAATCTCTCTCTCTCTCTCTCTCTCTCTCTCTCTCTCTCTCTCTCTAATATATTGAGTGGCGTGGAATGAGAAGTCATTTTTTGCCAAATATAAGGATCATGATACGGATAATCTACAAAAATTTGTCCCTTTCAAACAGCAGTGAACCAATGAAAGCCAATCACAATTTCAACATTTCGAGATGCCTGGGAATATTAAGTATAAAAGATCGGAGATCATAGGTAGTGGGAAAAACAGATGCAGTTCCTGTGGCGATCAGCTGTATATAAGAAGAATCGTGAAGGAGTGTGTGTGTGCGGGGGGGGGGGAAGGAGGGGGGCTAGACAGGTGTTGCGCGCCTGCTATAACAGGTAGGAGTGCAGAAAGTTAAGAAGGGTGATGACCAGCGCAGCACAAAAAAGGAGAAAGACACAGAGTAACACTGAACTCCAAACTGACTACAGCGCTTTCACCGAAGCTTTAAAACGTTGGCTCCATCCTGTTCGCCACTAACACAAAGAAACACAAGAGGATTAACTAAACACGAACAGGAATAACCACACAGCACAAAGGACTCAGTTTTAAATCTGTGAGCTCTAATACCGATTCAGAGAGATGGTTAACACTCTCAGGCTGAATGCAGTTACTATGTGTTAGCTGTATTAGAATACTAGGAGTTCTTCCGATCATTAAAGGGTTAATGACCTGGCTCGCTCCTACCACCACCTTGCACACCCCCCACATCAGTTTCCTCCTCTTCCCTCCTCATTCTTTCCCCCTCTTCCCTCCTCATTCTTTCCCCTTTCTCCTCTCACTTTCCATCCTCCCAACTAAACCTATTCGCCTTCTCCCCTCTTTACCTCCCCTCGTCTCCTCCCATCATTCTCAAATATTTCATCTATCCCCTATCTCCTCATTGCCCACATCCTCCTTCCTTCTTTTCCCCTACTTCAACTATCCCAACTTTTCATTTTTCATATTGCCCCTACTCCCATTTACTCTTGCATCCCACTCTCGGCTTCCTTTCCACCCCTTAACTAACCTCTACTTCTTTCTATGCCTCGTCCTCCTTTCCTATACCCACCTACCCTCTCTTCGCTTTTCTCTTCCTCCTCCAAGTCTGCCCTAATACTCCCTTCCGGCCAGAATACACCCAGTCCCTTCCCCTGCCTTTCCCCTCCCCCCCCCTACTACTGACACATCCTTCTTCCCTTCAATCTCCCCTATCTGTGCCTCTCCTCTCCTCTTCTCTCTCTCTCTCTCTCTCTCTCTGTGTTTCCTCTCCTCTCACCCAAACAGCTATTCTTCGTTACGTCCATCCCTTCTCCTATCCCCAGTCCCTTCCTCTGCCTTTCCCCTCCCCCCCCTACTACTGACACATCCTTCTTCCCTTCAATCTCCCCTATCTGTGCCTCTCCTCTCCTCTTCTCTCTCTCTCTCTCTCTCTCTCTCTCTCTCTCTCTCTCTCTCTCTCTCTCTCTCTCTCTGTGTTTCCTCTCCTCTCACCCAAACAGCTATTCTTCGTTACGTCCATCCCTTCTCCTATCCCCATCCCTCATCGGCCTTCCCCATCCTTTCCTATTCGCCTTGCCCATTCACTTCTCTTTCTTCCCTATATGCCTTCATCTATCCACCCCTCTTCCTTCCCATTCCCCACCATCCCCTAAACACAGTTAGTAGCGAAAAAAAAAAAATATGGATCCAATTTCACCTGGTCCATTTGAAACATTAAATTCTGAGGCCAGTAGAAATGATGAATAATTTTAAAAAAGTATGACTATTGATTTTTTTAGACAATAATAGCCACAAGTCCAGCTCACACATAGATAAACAGACAGATATATAGAGAGATAAAGAGATAGATATAGACAGGTAGCCTGACAGATAAACTGATAGGGAGATGGGGTAATAAAGAAAATAGGATGATAGACAGGATACAAAAACAATACTTTACAGTTGACGTTACATACAAATACAGAACACAAACACAGTAGAGCACACACAGGCACAGACACACACACACACACACACACACACACACACGCTTTCGTTTTCGTTCTCTTTTTTAAAGACTCCAACATGCTTGCATGCGTCGGCCCTGGTCACCTAATGGCGGCCCCCCACGCTGCACGATCCATTGCAGCCTCCCTGTTCAGTCCCCTAACCCTGAGGTCACACTTAATGACCTCGTCCCATGTTTTCTCGGTCTGCCCCTCATAACCCCACCCTCAACATTAACACTTCTCACCTTCCTCACCCAATTATCATCCCCCATCCTCTCCACATGTCCAAACCACCTCAATCTACCTCTCCTCATCACAACACCAATACACTCCAGTCCCATCCTACCTCTAAACTCTTCCATTGTAAACCCAGCCCCTCCAGACCTTGGACGCAGGGACACACTACACATCCACCTAATCATTGTCATTTCTGTGCGTCTGAGCCGGCGAATATCTTCCTAATTCACTGCCCAGGTTTCACTACCATACAGCATTACACTCCTAACACATGCTCCATACAAAGACCCCTTAGCACGTAGGCAGAGTCCTCTCAATATCAGTAGAGGCAAGAGCTCCCTGAACTTCTTCCAACCACTTCTCACCCTAGCCACAGAGCTAGCTACCAGCCCCACCTCCAGCACACACATTAAAACTGAATAATACAAAGGTCTTGTTAGCTGCATTTTTTCTTCGTCTTGACAGGTAAATTGAATGGGTTGTCTCTTTATTTTTTTAGTAGAACTTCAATATTTTGGATTAACACAGGGGGAAAGGTACACCATCTAATTATATTCCATTTTAAAGAGGGACAGATTGATGATGATAATGATGATGATGAAGATGATGATGATGATGATGATGATGATGATGATGATGATGATGATGATGATGATGATGATGATGATGATGATGATGATGATGATGATGATGATGATGATGATGATGATGATGAAGATGATGATGATGAAGATGATGATGATGATGATGATGATGACGATGATTGTGATGGTTATGGAAGTGGTGATGGTGACGATGATGTACCATTTTTTTCTTTGTATAAGGTATGAGATGATTATATGATAGTTATATTTTCTTTATTTACTCCTAAATTCTGAGCTGGAAGGAGGCAAAAACTTTGCATTTTTTCCTTTTCTTACGATAGGAGTAAGTAGCCTACAAGATGACTACAGTTTTTCTACTGTACGTTCCAGCACACCATTATAACAACCTTGCACACAGTACGAGAGAGAGAGAGAGAGAGAGAGAGACTGTTTGTCAGTATGTTCTTTTACATAGTGTGTGTGTGTGTGTGTGTGTGTGTGTGTGTGTGTGTGTGTGTGTGTGTGTGTGTGTGTGTGTGTGTGTGTGTGTGTGTGTGTGTGTGTGTGTGTGTGTGTGTGTGTGTGTGTGCAAGCCTGAGCAGGCGCGTGCTTGGGAGCGTGCATGTGTATACTGATTAGCAATTCAGTGAACATAAACTCTGGCAAAAAATTTCTCCAGTCATTTCATCCTCTTTTATTTAAGTGATACGTTAGAGTACTTTTAATTTTCGCTCTCAACGTCTAGTGTAAGTTGGCAAGAGAGACTAATCAAGTTAAACGGGGTAAATACAGCTTTCAACAACCGCTGCAATACAAGGTGACTCCCCTCTGTTGAATTAAATTCTTCTAATTGTATTCGGATTAATTTTTCCAGGTCGACTTTAATATAATTAGTTTTTTTCTTGTTACCAGCAAACTACTTTTTCAACTTCGTACAGACATCAAGTAACGATAGATTTAATGAATGCTATATCTGTCGCCTGGAGCTCGAATGGTGTCCCCTAAGCTGAATACAATCATCTATGGGCGGCAAAGGAAAATAAAAGTTAACTGGGCTAAAGGGATTAAATTGAAAAAGACGTCACCTTATTGAAAGAGTGAAGAAGAACACTTCAAAATTCTCTTTTTTTTTTCTCTCTTTTTTTTTTTAATGCTAGGAAAAAGGAACCAAAGTCCAGGAGCCCACAAACTGTTCCTTCCAAGAACAAAAACAAAAACAATACAAGAGACAATCAAATTCAAGAACCGATCATTTCGAGATACCTGGACACACTGCGTTTGAAAGACTGGAGATCATAGCTAGCAGGAAATACAGACAGAGAGAGACAATTCCAGTGTTGACCTGTTGCATAAATGAAGGACTGAGTAACGGTTAACTCTGGCATTAGAGAGTTGGACAGAAAAGGGATGAGAGTTTGTTGCTAGACGGGTGCTACGCGCCCGTCGTAGAGGTGGAGGGATGCAAGCATACAGTTCAGAAGAGCAGTGACCTGAAGTACCAATAGAAAAGAGACAAAGATGCAACAGTGCCGCAAAGAGACAGAGGTTGAAGGGAGCCAGTACGAGGAGGAGGGTTAATGAGACGAAAAACATTTGACTCCATCCTATTGAGAAGAGCTGTATGTGGGGAGCTTCCCCACACATGAGAGTTGTGCTATACACAGGGGCGAATAAAACCCCTGTATAAAGTCAACAACTGTACAGGGGTAAAGAAGGTACGGAGTCGGCTCAGCAAACCTAGTCCCTTGGAAGCAGATTTTACAGGACATGTAATATGATCTTTCCAAGATAAGTCCCGTTTGAATGAAACAACAAACATGTTCAAGGATGATGCAGGATTAAGCTGGATATTATTAAACATTAGCGGGTAGTCTTGTGGAAGATTTTGTCGGGTTGATAGGTGTAACAACTGAGTCTTTGATGCATTAAAAACAACACGATTACTCTTACCCCAGTCAGAGATACGAGCCAAGTCAGACATTAGGTGTGCCATAGCCTCACCCCTTGTTTGTTGAAGTAACTGTTGGGATGGTCGTTGCGGGAAGAGAATGGAAATGTGAAGGGTGGAGATATCAGCATACGAGTGGATAGGGTTAGATGTACAGCTTAGAGGGTCACTGATGAATAAAAGAAAGAGAGTTGGTGATAGGACAGAGCCCTGAGGAAAACCACTGTTGAGAGATCTAGGAGAAGATAGATGACCTTCTACAACAGCTGCTGTAGAACGACCAGAAAGGAAGCTATAGATGAAGGCACAGACAGTAGGATAGAAACCTTGAGAGAGCAGTTTGGAGATTAAAGATTTATGCCAGACTCGATCGAAAGCCTTTGAAATGTCACGTGTAATGGCAAAGCTTTCGCCAAAGTCCCGAAAGGAGGCTGACCAGGAGTCTGAAAGGGAGGTGAGAAGATCGCCAGTGGAGCATCGCTGACGGAACACATACCGACGATGAGAAAGAAGGTTGTGATAGGAAAGATGCTTTAAATTTTTTCTATTAATAATTGACTCGAAAACTTTTGAAAAACAGGATGTTAAAGCAATTGGACGATAGTTAGAGGGTTGGGAATGGTCACCCTTCTTTGAGACTGGCTGAATGAGAGCAAACTTCCAGCAAGAAGGAAATGCACAAGTTGATAGACAAAGGCGAAAGAGTTTGCCTAGGCAGGGTGTAAGCACAGAAGCACAGTTCTTGAGTACAACACGAGTACTCCATCAGGCCCATATGCCTTGTTAGTACTGAAGCCAGTGATGGCAGAAAATACATCAGCTGAAGAGATTTTAATGTCCGCCATGAGGAAATCTGAGGGGGGAAGTGATGGAGGAACAGCACCGGAATCGTCTAAGCTGGAATAGGAGGAGAAAGTCTGAGCAAAGAGATCTGCTTTATCAGAAGAAGAAATAGGTACAGAGCCATTAGAGTAGAAAAGAGGAGGGAAGGATGATGAGGTAAAGTTGTTAGGAAGGTTTTTGGTAAGGTGCCAGAAGGAGCGGAAAGAATTCGAGTTGGAGTGTAGAGAGCATTTAGTACGGATGAAATTATTTTTAACAGAGCGAAGAACAGACTTAGCACGATTCTTTTTTTCATTATGGCTCATATTATATTAACCCATTTAGAACGATGGCAGACGTTTCTACGGTGCCTTTGTTGTGTCAGACGATTTTGATTAGGTTGGATTAGGTATCTCATTAGGAAGGGGCTTGATATACAACTGGCCAGTCCACACAATAGAACAAATGAGTCCTCTCAAGTCCCAATAAGCAACTCTTCTAGTCCCCACAATCGATGCCATTAAAGTCCTAGTTAATGCAAACAAACTAATCAGTTTGACCCCTTATTAGTCCCAGAACGACCCAATTAAAGTCAGAGTTATTCCCTCCAAATGACTCAATTCATCCCCTTGGCAGTCTTTCCCAAACGACCCAATTAAAGTCCTGGTTAGTCACCAAAGACCCAATTAGACCCATTAATAGACTCCACAAAGAATCCAGTTAAAGTTCTAGTTAGTCCCCATAAACGACCCAATAAGACCCTTAGTAGTCCCCACAATGGACCCAATTAGACGCCTTGTTAGTGCCGCTGGTAGTGTCCTCGTCAACTAAACTAACTAGCCGGGAAAAACGTACGGAAAAATTTTAACAAACTTGTGTTGACTCAAGCCGGGCCAAAGTCTACTACTGTATACTTGTTCCCTGCCGCGGAGACACAGGATGGTGGAGCGGAGGGGGGGATGGGGCGGGTGAGGAAGGAAGTTGGTGGGGAAGAAGTCGGGTGGAGGGGCAGGGAGGAGGAGAGGGGTGGGGTAGGGTGGAGGAGTAAGACGGGGTGGGGTTGGAACTTAACGGGGAAGGAAATCGACGAAAAGAAGGCAGGGGTGGGATGGAGTGTGAAAGGAAAACGAGCAAGAAAGGAAAGAAACGGGAAAATCAGCAGGGAAGGAAGGAGGGTGAGAAGAATGGAAGGAAGGAGGGAGAGATGGAAAGAAGTGATGGAAGGAAGGAGGGATGGGAAAGAAGGAAGGAGGGAAGGATGCAGGTGATAAGGCAAGTAGTTGACAGGTCGGGGCGGAGCAGAAGTGTGTGACGTTGAAGGCTTGTCGCGTGGGGCAGGAACTTAGCGAGGCAGATACAATCGATGGGGCTGGGCAGGGGGTTCATGGGGAGAGGCAGGATGATGACGGGGTGGGTCCGGATATTTATAGGGCAAGACAGAAAGTAGGTCGATGAAATATGGGCATAGTGGGTAGGGCAGGAAGATGGTGGGTCGGGCAGGAGCATGATTAGGGCAGGAGAATGGTGGGTAGGGCACGAGCACAGGGGGTAGGGCAAGAGTATGACAGATAAGGCAAAACAAGGTGAGGGAAGAAACTGGTGCGGTAAGGAGAAAGAATGAAGTTGATGGTGTGAGGTGCAACGGGGTGGTTTGAGGGGAGGGGTAAGAAAAAAATGTGAGGGGCAGGGGTGGAATGAAAGTTTAAGAGTTGGGACGGAGGGAAAAGAAAAAGAAAAAAAAAAAAAGACGCACCGGAGTCGCGGAAAGCCAGAAGAAAAAAAACTTAGTGGGACAGGACAAGAACCCCGGCACATGAGCATCAACAGCCTTCGTTCTCCATGTAAAAGAGAGAGAGAGAGAGAGAGAGAGAGCAGCAGGGGAGTGAGGGGAAACCGGTGAGGCTCAGGTAAAGATGCGGCCATAATTTCACCTCCCCTCCTTCGCCACGAATATATATCCCTGCTAAACCCTCCCTACTTTATTTTCCCTACCGTCAGACGATTTCATTCAGATGAGAAAGGACACTGAGCTCGGAAAGTTTTTAAAAACCACCTCCATTAACAAAACAGTACGACAATGTTCTCTCGATATTTCATTCTTGTTACAGACTGTACTTTACTCATCTTAGGAGACTCCTTGTATGCAGAAGATGATATATATATATATGTGAGTGGCAAGTCAAATTCTCTCCTGTTCCTTTTTTATTGTTCTTTTCTCCTTTCCCCCATCTTTTTTTTTTTTTTTAGGTTTCTCAAGAATTCTCTCTCGTTTCTTTGCTCTTTCATACACCTCCTTGGATATAAGAGCCTCTTTACTTCTCCTTCCACCTTTCTTATCATTTTCTTCACCCCATTTTGCTTCCACTCCTCTTCCGCGTCACACATAGTCTCTTGTTTTTCTGTTCTTGTTTCGGTTTCTACTAATCCTTCTTCAAACGAATTTTTGATGTTCTTCCACAGCTTCTCGTAACTGTTTTCATATCGTTTTCGTTCCCTTCTTCCACGCCTTACCTACTATCTCTATCATATTTTATCTTGCTTATTCTCTCCTTCCTTTCCTTTGCACCTCCTCTTCACTATAATCATTTTCTGCCTTCCCTGTTCTCTTTTCTTCCTGCCACTCCCACTAATTTCTCTTTCTCTTACTTATCTTTTTTTTTTTTTATCTCCCAGCCTCGAATCGTCCTCTTCTTTCCCTTTCTCTGGTCACTCTATCATTTTTTTTTCTTCCTCTCCCCCCTCTCCACCACTATCTCTCACTCTTTCTTCTTCCCAACTCCAACTTTTCCCTTCTTGCTTCCTCTCACTCATTCTTCTCTCATATTTTCTTCTGTTTCTCTCCTGCTCCTGCTCCTCCTCCTTTAATGCTGCCACTCTTTCTCTGCATCTCATTTGCTTCCTCATTTCCTTTTTCTCCACCTCTTACGCCCCTCTCCCACCTACCCTCTCTCATCCGTCTCCCCCTTTTCCTCCTCCTCCCCCTACTCTTTTTCCAGTTCCTCCGTCTCCTCCTCCCCCTACTCTTTTTCCAGTTCCTCCGTCTCCTCCTCCTCCTCCCCCCTCCTCCTCCTGGTTTAACTCTTCCACACGTTCTCTGCATCTCATAAATACTTTAGCCTCTCTCATCCTCTGACCACAATACTGTTTTGCCTTATATATACTTTTCTCTACCATCATCTGCTTCTGTATCTGTTTCTCATCCTCCGGTATCATCTCATTTTCTTCTTGTTCATGTTCTTCTTCTTCCTACTCCTCTTCCTCCTCCTCCTCTGGTATCATCTCCTTTTCTTTTTCTTCTTCCTCTTCCTACTCCTCCTCCCCCTCCACCGGTATCATCTTTTCCTTTCATCTTCTTCCTACTCCTCCTCCTCCTCCTCCCCCTCGTCCGGTATCATCTTTTCCTTTTCATCTTCTTCCTACTCCTCCTCCTCTCTCTTCTCCTCTTTTAATTTAGTTCTCCATCTCATCTTTCTCTGCTTTCTTCTCCCCCTTCTCATCTTATTATTTCATATACCCTAACTTCTCACCCTCTTCCATTTTTCCTCCTCCTCTGCTCCTGCTCCTCCTCCTGATTTAATTCTTCCACACGTTCTCAGCACCTCATACATGCTGCAGCCTCTCACCCTCTCACCACAATACTCTCTTGTCCCTTATGTAACATGCTTTTTTTTTTTTCACCACCCTCTCACTCAACTTTCTCCTTCACCCGTCGTCTCTCCTTCTAACGTTAGCCTTCTACATCTCTTAGATTTTTTTGTTTTTCATAGCAGGAAATTTTTCTTTGAATGTGTCCTGTAAGTTTCATCGCTTCAACAGGAATATTATTATAAAAATTTTGTCTATTTACATCAAAATAAATGATACATAACAAAACCATAAGGAGCACGAAAAAAACAGAAACTGTGTAATTACTAATAAAAAGCAAGCATTAAAAAAAAAAAAGCATCAATACACAAAAATCAGAAATACCAAATAAGGATGATACGTAGACATACAAATTGGAGAGAGACCACAAGGCACGCCACTAACACCGACACAAACCCATTCCTTTCCTCCATTCACGTCTCATTTTTCCTTTCCATCCTTCGATCCAAACCACATTCACGAAGAAGGGAAACAGAAAGGTTGTAGAGTCACAGTATTGTCTTTTTCTGCGACTGAGCTACGTGAAACATGCTGCAGCAGGATGGAAATCTGGGCCAAGTTAAAATCAATGAACCATACGACATCTAAGTTGAAGAAAATCGTCTGCTGTTAGGAATGAAGTACAATAAAATAAGTCACCGAAATGAAAGGGATTAGGGAAACAAATGTGATAGTCAATTCCAGCTTCTCCAAACAGTGCACCCAGTGTGATTTATTTATTTTTTATTTTGTTTATTTATTTATTTATTTATTTTTTTTTTTAGAGAGAGAGAATGCTTGTGGTATTTGCAAAGCTTAGTGTACAGATTACGTGTAACTAGTATTGTGTTCCCCTGCGTATTTCGGTTTCCTGAGTGTGCAGTACTATTTATCACACAATACTGAAGCGTGATTTAGAACTGTTTGGCACAAAATGAACACTCCCACGGTCGGCATAATTCTAATATTATATTTCAGCTAACACAGACGATTTACAGTGCTGAGATTACGTATAACCATTTCTGTGCTTCCTGTTTGAGCAATATCTTTTTCCACCCGGTACTGATGTGTAATTTAGACAGGTTCTTGTACTAACTCACCGCTCTCATGGTTGAAATAACTCTAGTGTTCTATTTCAGGTAACGCCAGACGATTTTGAAAAGCTAAGTATGGTCTCTCGTATGGTTTTCATAAGTATAATAATATGTTCGTATAAATTTACAAAACAGGAAGGAACACTACTAATAACTGGCCTACAAGCGATCCTTAATTATGATTCAGCTTCCACATACATGGCTCTGTAAAATGTAAGATGTGGTATGTCGGTTTATATTTCGACGTGATTCGTAGAAGGAAAGAGCAGAGTTGACAGGGGAAAAAGGCACTTACGTACACACATATCTATCATGAATTATATACTTCCTATTTGGCTTTTTCCCGTCTTCTTTGTACGCTGCAAATTTTTGAGAACAATCTATTACTTGTGAAGGGTTAAAAAGTAGTGAAAAAATAAATCAGGATGGTATTTTGGTATGAAAGAAAAAGACTTACATTTTTTTGGCTGCCTCTGCACGAAATATTTTGATCAGTTTCCGCTTCTAAATACGTCCTGCAACCCGGACATCCCGCGACTGTTTTGCGTGTGATGTATATACAGCACATCTGTTTGGATGCAGAGTCATGATGACATTTGAGAGCGGTTGTTGTTATTGTTGTTATTTTGTGTGTGTGTGTGTGTGTGTGTGTGTGTGTGTGTGTGTGTGTGTGTGTGTGTGTGTGTGTGTGTGTGTCAGACCCAACTAAACACACACACACACACACACACACACACACACACACACACACACACACACACACACACACACACACACACACACACACACACACACACCGCTCGCTGGTGCAGTGGTAATGTTCCAGCTTGCCAACTGGTGGACGGGAGTTCGCGCCTCCCTCAGGTTACAAAAAGTTTCACTGACGAAGTAGGTGGTTACTGTCCCCCTTGAGCAAGGGGAAAGGTGTGAGCGTGTGTGAAGGTCACAGCCTTGCCCTTAGATCGGACTATATGAGCTCTCAGCTCCCTTCCGGGAGGGTAAAGGCTGACGATCACTACCATCAAGTGATCCTGACCGACCCAGTGAATTACACACACACACACACACAAACACACACACACACACACCACAGACACCTATCATTCACAGCATCAAGCGTGACCCAACGAAAAACAAATACACAAACTTATTCGGATGGCAGTAGAATTTTACCCAGGGTCTTTATATCCATCCCTGAATATCTCTGAAGGAAATATCTTACGTAACAGTGACACAGTAAACTTCACTTTAAAAATACATATGAATATCCCTTCTTGTAGAAATATTTGCGAAAAACATTAGGCTACACAAGGTCTCGAATAAAAACTTTGCAAAGAACGTTGGTATACCTATTTTCCAATTCCTATACGATTTTACTTATGAAACGTTCCCGAAAAAACTTTTATATGCCCGTTTTTGCATATCTCAGGACTAATTACTTCACAGAACCTTCCGAATGAGTACACAGAGCTATTTCTCCAAAACTACCGTATATACAAATTATATACTTGATAACGTTTGCAAAAAGCGTATGGATTCCTATTTTTTGCATAACAATGAAATATCTTATATATCGGAAACACAATAATAAACATTAAAATGCATTCGAATATCCCATTCTTCTAATAACTGCAGAAAATGCTTTACACTACGGGGCGACAGTATTTCGGATATCTATTACAGTATTTTATTTCTTTTTTCTTACATAATTCTCTACCAAATACTTTCCACAACTTTCTCAAAATATGGCTGTGCATGCAGACATCCTTGGAGGCTATCGGTCCATCTTTATACCAGTTAACCATTCCCGGCATTCAGACCCTCTCTTCCCGGGTCTGTCTGGAATGCACCCACTTCCTCTGGCTTCCAACTAGGAATGCACTGGTAGGGTGTGTAGAGGGCGAGGAGGAGGGAGAGGGGGAGAGGGGAGAGGATTGTGGTACATGGGAGAGTGAAGGGGAGTCTGCGATGAGTGTGTGGGAGGATGGGGGGTGGACGCGGAAGTCAGTGTTTATGTGGGTTTGGGGGTAAGTGTGTTGTGAGTGCGGGGGGAGTGGTGTGTGTGTGTGTGTGTGTGTGTGTGTGTGTGTGTGTGTGTTTTGCATGACTGTTGGCCTCATTACTGTGGCCTCCTTCTTCATCATGACCACACCATGTCGACAATTCCTGGGACTGTTTGTTGCTTTATCTCTAAGTCTTTGTTTTTGCTTCTTGTTGTCCCTATTTCTGTTAATTACTCGTCCTCCTACTCTCTCTCTCTCTCTCTCTCTCTCTCTCTCTCTCTCTCTCTCTCTCTCTCTCTCTCTCTCTCTCAGTTGATGTTTTGCTGTCCTAGTTTTGAAGCCAATACTGTGGTGGGGAACTAAACATGGCGTGGGTGAAAATGTGGCTGCGAGTATCACATGGCAGGGCCCATCGACACCAGCGAAAAATCACACAGCTGGATTAACACCGGGGCAGAGAAAAATCATGTCTATCTGAAACTACACCGCTCTCTGAATTACGTATAATGATTTGCTATAGAAGAAAAAGTTTTGATTTTGGAGTGGGTTATCGTCATCATCGTTATCATCGTCATCACAATCATAATCGCCTTCGTCACCACCATCATTCTTATCGTCACCGTCACACTCTCCCAACTTTCTATTAAATGCGGTGGGTAAAATCTAAAAAAAGAAAAAAGAAAATGAAAGGCACAAATGCAAGGTAATCGACCGCCAAACTGCCCTTCAAAAAAGGACCAGAACTCCAGTGACTCATCCTTCAAGCTTTTGATATTCCCAGCTTAACCTATAAGTAAAACATAATGAAACGACCGAAAGCAAAAAAAATCGGATACGTACAACCCTACCATTATCTCTCCTCACTTTCTCTTCCCCTCCCCCCCTCTCTCTCTCTCTCTCTCTCTCTCTCTCTCTCTCTCTCTCTCCTAATGCACCACACCGCTGCGCATAATTCCCCATGATTTGATAATAGCGTCGTTATCGCTAATGATATTTACTCTCCTACGAGGAAGATGGGGCTTCTGTGGTGACGGTCATTGCCTTTAATATCTGACCAACGATATATGTCAAATTCATGGGTTCAACTTATTTCTTTAATGTCTCATGGTTTCGACTTTTATTTTTCTTTTCCTCCTTGACTGTCTGCTTGGCTGTATGTCACTTCCTTTGCTGTCTGACTGTCATAAAGACTTTGTAGTTACTTGTAGAGAAGTATATTTTAGACTTGTGGTCGAGCGGCTTTTATATCTTGTGGTAGTTTCCCCACCAGATGTCATGTAGTGACGGGAGAGGTAAAGAATAGTATGGGACTATTTTTATTTGTCTTGGAAATATTAAACAGGTATAATAGTATAAGTCCTGGGTAGCTACCTCCCTGTCTCGCTATCTCTCTCTCTCTCTCTGTTCTAAGGCTAATCTCCGTCTCGACCTCTCTCTAGGGTCGCTTGTCTCCTTCTGTCTAGCCTGTTCGGTGGCTAATCTCCGTCTGAGCTCTCTTTCCTAAATTCTGGTATAGCAGGGGTGGACTAGATCTTTGTTCACGAGAGGACTGCTGACAGCTAACTGCATCATCTCCTTACTGGCCGCTGTCGTCAGCTTTCCTCAGTGTTAAGAGTGTGTAAGCATGCTTAGCACTGCTCGATTCTAGCCTACACAACAGTTTCTCATCATTTGACTTACTGATTGTATCTGTATCTCTATCTATATTTTTATCTATCTATCTAGTATGATTTGCAATTATAATTTGGAGACCTACCACATTGCTCGGCCACGCAAAATGGCGTACCATCGACATTTAATAGTTATAATATATTAATACATACTACATACACATTATAATGAACTTATAAGCTAATTAAGTGAAATACATAATATTGTAAAGTAACATAATTGTATGAATATTGTATACATATATTATTCATAGTAAATAGTGATTATTCAGTAATATTACATTTTAAATAAGTTGAATACATATTGGAATAAATGCAATGATTGTTGTATAACACTTTGTAAGACGTGCATGTACAACAGACGTACGCATATAATTGTGCAATGGTAATACTGCTAGGTTATACATTACATATTTGAGTTATCACTTTAGTAATGTCTAATATTTCACCTAACTTGTATGATGATACTGGTAATATAGAATTGTGCTATAATTGTATGACTTATAATATTGTACTAACATTGTGGTACTACATAATTGTAACATTTTATGAATTGTTACCAAATATTGTGTTAATGCATAATTGTGTTGGCCTTATAATTGTAGTTACATAAAAGTTACATCTTGTTAATGCAACTGTTTTGTCGTTACATAATTGTTACATATCGTTTGTAGGTACATAATTGTTGTTAAAGTTACATAAAAGTTACATCTTGTTAATGCAACTGTTACATAATTGGCAAAGTGTAACATAATGCAATCGTTTGTCGTATAATTGTTACACATCGTTTGTAGGTACATAATTGTTGTTAAAGTTACATAAAAGTTACATCTTGTTAATGCAACTGTCACATAAATTGGTACATATTGTTTGTAGTTACATAATTATAATATGGAGTAACATAATTGTAATAACTACAGTCCTAACATATGCTGCGGTCGATGATAGTGATGATGTGTCGTGCCACTTGTATGTGGAGACAACAATTTGCTTTTTTGTTTGTAGTTTACGTGGTATTTTGACTTATGTAGTAACATTTACACTTATTTTCATTTGTTTGTTATGTGATCTTACTCTATTTCTCTTTTTTTCTTTCTTACTTTTCTTTCTTTCTTTTTTGTATGTATTGATTTTCTATAGTTTGTTTTTCTTTGCTTGTGTACACTTTTTTCCATGTTGTTCATGGTTACCTAATTGCTGGCTAATTTCCTTGAGATACTTTTTTAAAGTTTAGTTTATATTGCACAGAGATTATAAAATGATATTATATAGTCCCATATTTTGTTATTTTATATAAAATATATATATATACACTATATACAGTATTAACTATACACACTGACTTGTTGTTCACCTGTACCTATCGTGAGTAATATGTGTGTCAGCACTGTGTGGAAATCATTGTCTTCACGATTGTGTTGAAGATGTTCACTCTTGCTAACGGCATTTGTGTTGGCCATTTTTTTCTTCTTCTCTAGGTTACCTTGTAACTTAATTTGTCTGTTTCCACTAGGTAGCTTTAATTAATAAATGTTTAATACAGTTCTTTTAATTGCTCACTGAGTAACTGTGATTGTATATTTTCTTTATTACTTTGTAGATATAATTAATGTATAGTTGTATGTATGAAACACGTATTTTACGTAGGTATAAATGGTAACACTCGTTGGTAGTAAATAAATGTTATAATAAATGAATGAATATATACAGTGTAGAATATTTATTGTTGGTGATTATTTAGTGTTTGAGTTATGCAGATAACTGAAGTAAGTATGTGTATTTAAACTGTAACTATACAGCACGTTTTATATGTTTGTGCAGAAGCTTATTGTCTATCACTGTGTATTGTATAAATGAAGTAACTATGTAACTCACTAATTTTACCGTGGTGGGAATGGTGTGAGTGGTGGTGCAGGTGGTGTGTTGACTGACGTGGCGTCTGTTCAGAAAGCACGCATGATGACCTCAACTTCCCACACTGGTAGCTGTGGTGAGTGAATGAGTAGCGATGAGTAACTTGAGTGAAGACGAGTGAGTAAGATGAGTTGTGAATATGGACTTGGTGTTTGCTTCGTCGTCCTGACCTCTTCACACCTGCGTAAGCGTTGGGGGTTGGGTGGATGTAGCAGAGAGAGGAGAGTGAGGTCTGGTGGTTATGAGTTGTGAGTCGTCTCTCACTCTTCGTTTGTTTGTTTGTTTGTTTGTATGTTTTCTTTCTTTCTTGATGTATTCTTGGTCCTTTTTTCTTGTGATTTACTCGTTGTAGGATGAAGACTGCCGCTACTTGTAGGTGCGGGTAGAAGATTATACAGACGACGTAGAGTTGTTAATTGTAGTTGATTGTAGATGGCTGTAGTTCGTTTATTCGTCGTAGACTTGTAGACTATTTGCACTGTAGGCTGTATTTTGTAGGATTCAGTGTAGAACTGAAGCTAATCTTGTAGTATCGGTTGCTTTTGTAGAAATTTGCTTTTAATTCGGAGACGATGTCCGCAGATTTGCTGGTTTGTCGTTAAGCTACTTGCAAGGCGTCGAGTGATCTCTTGACCTCTGCATCAGCGTAATGATCTGGGAGACGGAGGGGGCAGGACGGAGAGAATACTGTCAGGAGCTGATATTGTTGGTTCTTTTTAATCTTGATATTTTGTAGGAATTTAATGTTGATTCGTAGACGAGGTTCGTATACGTTCGCTGCTACCAAATGTCATAAAGACTTTGTATCATAAAGCAGCGACTTTGTATTTGCTTGTAGAGGCGTATATTTTAGACTTGTGGTCGAGCGGCTTTTATATCTTGTGGTAGTTTCCCCACCAGATGTCATGTAGTGACGGGAGAGGTAAAGAATAGTATGGGACTATTTTTATTTGTCTTGGAAATATTAAACAGGTATAATAGTATAAGTCCTGGGTAGCTACCTCCCTGTCTCGCTATCTCTCTCTCTCTCTCTGTTCTAAGGCTAATCTCCATCTCGACCTCTCTCTAGGGTCGCTTGTCTCCTTCTGTCTAGCCTGTTCGGTGGCTAATCTCCGTCTGAGCTCTCTTTCCTAAATTCTGGTATAGCAGGGGTGGACTAGATCTTTGTTCACGAGAGGACTGCTGACAGCTAACTGCATCATCTCCTTACTGGCCGCTGTCGTCAGCTTTCCTCAGTGTTAAGAGTGTGTAAGCATGCTTAGCACTGCTCGATTCTCGCAGACACAACACCTTCTCATCATTTGACTTCCTGCTTCTATCTGTCTCTCTATCTATCTATTTATCTATCTATCTAGTATGATTTGCAATTATAATATGGAGACCTACCACATGACCACCGAAGTGTCAAGTTCATGATATTTTAAAATCTGATTCTTTGTTTTCCTTTCCATTTTGTGAAGAACTTTCCACTTTTCCAACCTTTCCTCTTTGCGTGGCTTTACTGTTCTCTCTTCCTCTGTCTCTGATTCTATCTCATCACAACGACATGCAAGGGAACATTTCAGTTTATCTTTAGAATGACAATATGCTCTTAGTCATGTTACCTCCAGACGATTTTATCCGCCTTATAGGCACTACTCACTGTAAATGAAAGAAGCAATTTTCAATACATTTCATTATAAAGACGATTTTACTGTTATACCACCAGATGATATAATCCCTTTAATTCGATTACGGCTTTTTCAGCTTATTTTTCCTACCTCCAGACGATTCCGTTCAGTTTGGTATACACTTCGAGTGGCAAACGGGTTAATTTTAATCACATCCAGTCCCTCTACTTTGAAAATCTCTCCTTAGCTGGATAAAACAGTCTGAAGTTACCAAGAATTTACAGAGAAGGAAGTCACCCGGATTCAAGGGGCTAAGGAGGCGTTTGGTAGGGAGAAGCTTAGGCCCTTATTCTCGTCGGGTATGGAAGCTCCCTAACATCTTTTCCTAAGCGATTTATTTTGTTTACTGCATCTTGCTATCCTCTTCTGCGTTATTTAAATCATTCAAATATCACCTTATTCTTCATAAATAACTTACAGAAATACATTAGCCAGCCGTATCCAAATATAAATCGGTAAGGATGAGGTGTTTCGGGAAATACAAGGCTTACTGTCCTGCGTTCCTAATGCTCTTCATCGTTACAGGCTTCTTTTTACCTGTTGACTGTTACCTGGAGAAGGTGAGAAGGCTTCACGTGTTGTAAGGTGAGAACTGTTGGAGCGAGAGTCTTTGTGAGAGAGGGAGAGGGAGAGGGAGGGATAGATAGATAGATAGAGAGAGAGAGAGAGAGAGAGAGAGAGAGAGAGAGCAGAACAAGATGGAAAATGAAAAAATAAGAAGAAAGTAAAAGGACATGGAGTGGTTGGGAACGGAATGAGAGTGAAAGAATGAAAGGTGAAACGAGTGGAAAGAAGGAGAACAAGAGACGGGAAGGAAAATGAAGGCAGAGGGATAAAGAAGGAAGGAGAGTGGAGGAGGAAGGATAAAGAAGGAAGGAGGGAGATGGAGAGAGACGCTGAGGGAAGGAAGGAGGGAGGAGAAGAGGAAGGAGATGTAGAGGGAAGGAAGGAGGGAGGAGGAGGGAAGGTAAATAAAGAAATAGCTTCACCTGTCCGTCACCTGAGCTCAGAGGGGTACGTTACAACAGACAAGCAGCAAAGAACAGCAGCAAGAATAAAAGAAAGCGTCGTCTTGGTAAAGAGGCCAAAATACTAGTAAGGAGGAAGAGTCTGATTAATAACATGAGTTCCCGGGAATAACCTTGTGTAAATTACGGCTATCTCCTGCGGTATCTGGTGGAGAGAGGGAGAGAGAGGAGGGCAAGAGGAGGAGAGAGGGGAAGAGAAGGGGAGGGAGGGAGATTGGGGAAGGATGGAAAGACGAGAAGGAGCGAGGGAGGGATGGACGCAGGAAGAGAAGGAGAGAGGGAGGAAAGACGAGGTGGAGGTAAAAGGAGAAGAAATAAAGTATGACTGGAGGAAGGGCGGGGGAGGAGGAGGAAGAGATAAGGAGGAATTAACGTGACAGTGACTAAGGGGGGTAAATATAAGATAAGCCAGATAAATGATTAGAACTCTAAATATCTCGGACCGAGGTCAACCCCTTCTGTGTAGTGACGTCTCTATAGCTGGTTTGTTGTCATCTGATGGAACTAGTCTACCCAAACACCTAGACTACCGGATCATGGTTGTGTGATTTGCGAAGAGTCTTTGCTATGAGCTAGGAATGCAGTTTTACCCTCCAGTCTACAAGTACACGGTCCTCAACTAAGATGAAATGGAGGTCATGTGAACTTCATCCACACTATCATTCTCTGAGATAGACTTATTTTTAAAAAAGTGAAACACAGATCAAAGGAAGTTTGAATACAGGGTGCTTCAATATGATGTTAACACTTACTGTACATGGAAAATAATTTTCACATTTTTTCTTTCCAGCTGACTGAACTGGTCCATGAATGTGCTGGTAATGATGGCAAATCAACGGACACCGTCTGACTCTTTAAAGCTATGGACGCATATCTGTTAGCGTCCCATGTATTGTCAGTTCTGTTCCAAGGAGTGTTAGTTTTAACTGTAAACATCTTTCTGAAGCACCCTGTATAAGCTGAGAGGGGACGCTGTCACTTTCTGACTGAACAGGCCTTCAAAATTTACAAATCCATCCCGAAATCAAATCCATCCTCATCAACCAGCATAGTATTATAAGAAAAAAGTGGCACGAAGAAAGATCAAAGGTAGACAGCAATATTTGGCGAGTGGAGGAGCGGTCACCCTCCAATGGGACAGGCCTGATGAGAGCAAACTTCCGGTAAAAACGAGGGATCCCAGATGAAAGCCAAACACACACCGAGCTGGCTGTAAGAAGACGTCAGCTGAGAGGTCCAGTTTTTGAGAGCGAGAGATCGGGGAAGAGATGGGGAAATGTGTAAGAGACAGTATATGAAAGAAAGGATTTGGAAAATCAGAGGAAGAGCAGGAGAATGGAAAATGAGGGACAAAGGACATGAGGCAATATGCGACAGACTGAAAAGGAATTGGAAAAGCAGAGGAAGGAGGAGGAGAAGAGCGAATGGTAGACAAGATAAACAGAGAAATTTGTGAGAGACGACGACAGAAAGTAATTCGGAAAACAGAGAGGAGAAAAATGGAGAATGGGGGAGATGACAGATGGAGGAATGTGCCAGAGACTGCGAACGAAAGGAATGAAAGAGAAGGAAGGTGAGTGAAAGCTCAGGCAAAGAGGTAGACGAATGGAGAAACAGGGACGAAAGAGAGAGATGGGAGTCTGGAAATGTGAGAAATGGTGAAAGCAAGAAGGGATGTGAATATATAATGGAGGAGTGCAAGTGCTGGCAAAGAAGAAACAGAATGGAGAAAGAGGGACAAGTGAGACAGGCAGAGAAATACATGAGAGAAGGTGAATGAAAGATATGAACTATATAAAGAGATGTGGAAAGGCTGTCAAAGGAGAAACTGAGCCTGGAAAACATAAAAAGAGGAGTTTGGACGAACTGAGAGTAAAAAAAGAGAAAACAAAAAGAGGATGGAGGAAATGACAGACAGACGAAAGTGCCACAGACGGTGAAAGAAAAAGAAGGAAAAACATCAGATGGAAAGTAAATGAGAAAGTATGTAGAACAATGATATACAAGGACAGAAAAGCAAAAGAAAGGATTGGGAAAACAAACGCATGTGAGACAAAAGAGACAGAGGAATATGTGAGAGAAAGCAAAAGAAAGGATGGAACTGGAACACAAGGGAGAGGGAGAATGCAGAGATTAGAAGACAGGGAAGAGTAAGACTGACTTGGAATAAAAAGGAGAAAGGAGAAAGGAGAAAGTGGCAAAACAGTGAATATGCAAGAAACAATGCATGAAAGAACGAAAAAAAAAATACTGAGGAAATGAGTGTAGGTACTAACGATGAATGAGAAGGATGTAAGAGGAAAGCAAAAATGAGAATGGGGGAATTGGAGGAACATGCATGGGATGGCAAAAACAAAGAAAATGTTTTAAAAAGAAAAGCTAATAGAAGAACTGGCAGATAAAGAAAGTACTAAGAAAGAAAAAATTAAACCACAACGTTAAAGGGTAACTGGGAGAACAGGTAAATACGTGAAAAAAAAAGAAAAAAAAAAGAGAGAGAAGAATTAGGGGGAAAGGAAGCTGGAGAATGAAGGAATTGAGAAAACGAGAAAAATAAACTTAAGAAAGGAAAGGATAAAAGATGATGGATGATACAGGAAAGAGAGAAAAGGTAAGCTGAAGTAGAACTGAGGAAATACCACAGAGAAAAAAAGAGACGGAGGAGTTGGAAGGTCAAGACTGGAAGAGAATGGAGGAATTAGAAGGTGAGCAACGAGAAGAGATTATAAAAAGAAAATTAAGGAGATTCCTGAAAATGACGGGGAGACAAATCCGCAAGAGGTTGTGAAAGAAAGGAAAAGAAAGAAAAGAGATACGAGGACAAATGACCCTACTTAGCGTAAGGAACAAGGACATGGGGAAAGGAAAATAAAAAGGACTGGAAATACAGAGCTGAAGGATAATAAAGGACTTGCCAAACACAGGAATCAGCAAGACACATCAAATTACAGAGGTGATTTTAAAAACACTGCAATTCGAGGACCTGATAGAGAAAGGGAAAGACAAATTGAAAAAAAGTGGGGGAGGGGAAGACACAAGAATTTAAAAGAGAAAGATGAAGAAAGGGGGAAAAAAAAAAACAGAAGGAAAATACAAGAGCTGGCAGAGAGGGCAAAGACACAGAGAATGTGACAATGAAAAAGAAAGGCAGTAAAAAAAATGTAACAGTATGAATGAAACAACTGAAAACGAGAGAAAAGTAAGAGACGGTGAAGTTAAGGAAAAATAAAATAAAATACTATAAAAGGAGAATGATGGAGTTGGCAGACGATGTTAGGAAACAGAGAGAAATATTCGATTACCAATTCTGACGAAGACTGGAGACGGAACTGACAAACAGACAGCGAGCAAGAAATGAAAAGAAAAATATGAGATGAAATAAAAGAATTCGTGATCTAAAAGGAAAGGGAGAAAACTGAATTAAATTGGCAAACTGGAGAATGAAGGAACTGAAAAAACAGAGAAACAGGCAAGGGATGGTGAAAAATAAGAAAAAAAAAACTATAGAAACAAATGGAGTAAGCAGGAGGCTGCAGAAAGAGCAAACACACAAGGGAAAAAAGGATTAACAAGAGGTGAAGATGTTGGTAAGAAGAAAATAAAGAATTAAAAGGTAAAAGAAAAATGAAAGCGAAAAAAAAAAGAAGGAAACAGAGAAAATATAGAACTATAAAGAGAAGGAAAATTCGAGACATAAGTAAAAGACGAAAAAATAAAACATCTGAAGAACAAAAGCGAAAAACGTATTAAGAGAAAAGAAAAAGAAAAACACAAGAAGATCGTGGCCATAACACAGGAATAAAAATGAGGCGGCATCGTTAATGAAAAGAATTGCGGGGGAAGGAGGAAGCAGTAAAAGGTGGTGGATAAGTAAGGGCAAGTGGGAGAGGCTGAAGGAAACTGAGAATATATGAGATGACCGAAATATGGAGATGTTAACCTCAAGGCTTTAAGAATATAACAAGGAAAATCACATGCTGAGAGAGTTAAGGGAGAAGCTACACGGTGAACTCTTTTAGTACGATGAGTCCTCTTCATTTTTTTTTATTTTTAGCTTGTTCTTGACACCTCCAGACGAAGAGTTAGGAAAGACCACATATATTCGTAGTATAGGAGTTACCGAAGATCATTATTAACCCCTACAAATTCAAAACTCTATCCAGAAATACATACATATACAGTACAGTACAATAGTAACAAGTACAAATGTATGAGATGTGGGAACTTCAGGGTCCTTCGGTTAATGCCCTTGGTGTGGTGTGGTGTGCTGTGCTGTGGTGTGGTGTAGTTTCATTCATTCATTCATTGCCAGACGCCATGTATCCCAAACGGGGTGGCCAAGGGCTTAGAGTTAACTGTTTTACAGGGAGGGGCACTAATCCTCCACCAACCCCACTTGACACGTAGGGATGGGAGGTTAATTTAGTATGGTGTGATGTGGTGTGGTGTAGTGTGTCGCTTCGCCAAAGTTGTTAAAATCTACGGGAGCAATACATTTCTCAGAAAATCAGCAGTGGGAGGCAGACGGACAGAACGGCTCCTTAATTTGCTGCCACATTTAAAACTGAATGGAAAAAGAATTAAGATGAACCGTTCAGAAAGGATCCGGAAGCGAAAAGCAGAGGCAATAAAAGCTGGCACATGAATAAAGAGAACTGAGAAAGGGTGAGGGAAGGAGTGAATGAAGAAATATAAAGGGACGACAGAAATCTGAAGGTGTTTAAGAGCAGGGAAAGGAACGCTGCCAAAGGAAGAGGTAAAAGGTGACTGAAAAATTAACTACTTGTCTTCTCGCAAAGTCCTTTTAAGTCTATTCTTCCTGCTGCCAACGATTTTATTTAGTTTAGGAAAGACAAATTTTTAAGAATGCAAAATCTTTCATGAGGGGAGAGAGGAAAGTCGTAGAATGGGAAAAAGAAAGACTAATGACGATGACGATGGTGAGGATCATGAGGAAAAAGTAACATGAAAGGAAAATCAAAAGTAAATTCAAAGACCTGAAAGAACAACCATAGATGGGAAAACTAGTAATGATGGTAAGAGGAAGAAACAATATTATGTACAGGAGGAAGGAGCGAGTGTGATGAGGAGGAGGAACAAGAATAAGCGACACGACAGAAGAGTGAGAAGGTCAAAGTGTACCTCTCTGTGGGCATTAGCAGCATGCAGGGCGAGGGGGAGGAGGAGGAGGAGGAGGAAAGGGAGACGGTGGGGAGAATAGAGAAGTAGGAGAAACAGGAAGTAGAATACGAGGTTGGAAAGAAAAGGGGTAAGGAAAAAGAGAAGAGAGAAAGGAGAAGAAGCAATGGGAGAGAAGAACCATGGGAGGGGACGACGAAGAGAAGGGAAGAAAAAAGGTATGGAAGGAAAGAAGAGAAGAAAAAAAGTATGGAAGGAAAGAAGAGAAGAAAAAGGGTATGGAAGGAAAGAAGAGAAGAAAAAAGGTAGGTAGATACAGAGAAGGAAGAGGGAGATATGATGGCGTACGAAGAAGGAGAGGCAAGAGGGAAAAAAAAAGAGGAAGATGGAGATAATGAAAGGTTATTAGTAGCACGAAGGGGCAAAGATCGACGTGAAGGAGGAGAGGAAAAAAAAAAGATGGCAGAGATGCAAAAGATAATGGCAGAAGAGAGTAGGCCAGCATGCTCTCCAGTACAAATTTCTCTATCTACACCAAACCACATGCACAGTACACACTACACTTCCTATTCAAAATTCAACAAAAATGGCGTCTCTTCACCAAGCTTCGGAGTCCCCAGGGGGGGGGACCATAAATGCCCCCACCATCCGCCCCTCTCCCGGTGACGACTAGAGGTGCCTGGAACCACTGTCTGACTCTCTTCTTCTTCATTTCTGCAACATTCGCGGCCTTTCCTCTAACTTTCGCTCTGTTGAGCACCACCTCTCCTCCTTTAAACCTCACCTTCTTTTTCTAACGGAGACTCAGCTGTCTGAGGCAACTGACAGCAAACCCTTTTCTGTATCCTCCTACTTTCTCTATACTCATTTCAAAGCCAAAGGTGGCTGTTGTGTATATATACGCAACGACTTATCTTGCTCTCGTGTTCCTGAACTCAATTCTTCTGAATTTTCTACACCCTGGCTTCGGCTTTCCTGTCATTCTCTGACTAAATATATCTGTGCTGTTTACTTATTCCCTAATTCTACTGACTATCAAAAATTCTTCGACTATCTTACTTCTACGATGGAACACATTCTATCCATTTCTCCTTTCTCTGAAATCTCCATTCTAGGAGATTTTAATGTTCACCACCACCTTTGGCTCTCCTCTCCTTTCACGGATCCACCTGGTGAACAAGCCTACATCTTTTCTATCCTTAATGACCTAGAGCAGCTTGTACAGCACCCTACCCGTATCCCTGACCGCCTTGGAGAGAGCTCCAACATACTTGACCTCTTCCTCACAACTAATCCTTCTGCTTACTCTGTTAATCTTTTCTCTCCTTTGGGCTCCTCCGATCACAACCTTATTACCTTAACCTGTCCTATCACTCCGGTACGGCCTGTGGACCCTCCAGGGAAACGTCGTCTGTGGCATTTTGGAGCCACGGACTGGGAGGCCCTCAGGCAGTACTTCTTTGATTTTCCCTGGAATGATTATTGCTTCCATGGCCGGGAGCCATCTGAGTGTGCCTTGCGTATTACGGAGGTTATTCTTTCGGGCATGGAAGCATACATTCCTTTCTCATATCCTTTGACTAACGCAAGAAAGCCTTGGTTTAATCACGCTTGTTCTAATGCTGTCCGCAACAAGGAGAGGGCCTACAAAAGGTACCAGAGCCAATCCACCCCTGAATCACATCATCTTTACGTTTCTGCCCGGAATCGTGCTAAGTCTGTTCTTCGCTCTACTAAAAATAATTTCATCCGTACTAAATGCTCTCAACTCTCCAACTCGAATTCTTCCCACTCCTTCTGGCACCTTGCCAAAAATCTTCTAACAACTTTACCTCATCATCCTTCCCTCCTCTTTTCTACTCTGATGGTTCTGTAGCTATTTCTTCTACTGATAAAGCAGATCTCTTCGCACAGACTTTCTCCTCCAATTTCACCTTAGACGATTCTGGTGCTGTTCCTCCATCATTTCCCCCCTCTGACTTCCTCATGGCTGACATAAAAACTTCTTCAGCTGATGTATTTTCTCCCATCACTGGCCTCAGTACTAACAAGGCATATGGGCCTGAAGGGGTCCCTCCTGTTGTTCTCAAGAACTGTGCTTCTGTGCTTACACCCTGCCTAGGCAAACTATTTCGCCATTGTCTGTCAACTTGTACCTTTCCTTCTTGCTCGAAGTTTGCTCTCATTCAGCCAGTCCCGAAGAAGGGTGACCACTCCCAACCCTCCAACTATCGTCCAACTGCTTTAACGTCCTTTATTTCAAAAGTTTTCGAGTCAATTCTCCATAGAAAAATTTTAAGGCATCTTTCCTATCACAACCTTCTTTCCGATCGTCAGTACGGGTTCCATCAGGGACGCTCCACTGGCGATCTTCTCACCTACCTTTCAGACTCCTGGTCATCCTCCTTTCGGGACTTTGGCGAAATCTTTGCCATTGCACTTGACATCTCAAAGGCTTTCGATCGAGTCTGGCATAAATCTTTAATTTCCAAACTGCCCTCCTACGGTTTCTATCCTTCTATCTGTGCCTTCATCACTAACCTCCTTTCTGGTCGTTCTATAGCCGCTGTTGTAGACGGCCATCGTTATTCTCCTAGATCTATCAACAGTGGTGTTCCTCAGGGCTCTGTCCTATCACCAACTCTCTTCCTTTTATTTATCAATGATCTTCTAAGCTGTACATCTAACCCTATCCACCCATACGCTGATGACTCCACCCTTCACCTTTCCATTCGGTTCCTGCAACGCCCATCTCAACAGTTACTTCAACAAACAAGGGATGAGGCTATGGCACACCTAATGTCTGACTTGGCTCGTATCTCTGACTGGGGTAAAAATAATATGGTTGTTTTTAATGCATCTAAGACTCAGTTCTTACACCTATCAACCCGACAAAATCTTCCACAGGTATACCCACTAATGTTTAATAATATTCAGCTTAATCCTGCATCATCCTTGAATATGCTTGGGGTTTCATTTACTAGGGACTTATCTGAAGATCATATTACATCTCATGTAAAATCTGCTTCCAAGAGATTGGGTGTGCTAAGCCGACTCCGCTCTTTCTTTACCTCTGCACAATTGTTGACTCTATACAGGGGTTTTATCCGTCCCTGTGTGGAGTACAACTCTCATGTGTGGGGAGGCTCCCCACATACAGCTGTTCTCAATACGGTGAAGTCAAAGGATTTTCGTCTCATTAACTCTCGTCCTCTTACTGACTCCCTTCAACCTCTGTCTCTTCGCCGCACTGTTGCATCTTTATCTCTTTTCTATCGCTACTTTAATGGTCACTGCTCCTCTGAACTGTCTGCTTGCATTCCTCCACCTCTACGACGGGTGCGTAGCACCCATCTGGCAGCAAACTCTCATCCCTTTTCTGTCCAACTCTCTAATGCAAGAGTTAACCGTTACTCCCAGTCTTTCATTTATGCAACAGGTCAACTCTGGAACTGTCTCCCTCTGTCTGTATTTCCCGCTGCCTATGATCTCCAGTCTTTCAAACGCAGTGTGTCCAGGGATCTCAAAATGATCGGACCTTGTATTTGGCCCTCTATTGTATTTTGTTTTTCTCTTGGAGGAAACTGTTACTGCGGACTCATGGCCTTTGGTTCCTTCTTCCTCGCATAAAAAAAAAATAAAAAAATAAAAGGGAGAGAGAGAGAGAGAGAGAGAGAGAGAGAGAGAGAGAGAGAGAGAGAGAGGAGGAAGTGAAAGAAAAGGAGAAAAAAAAAAAAGTAAAACTAAAGTTTGGGGGATACAATAGGAGAAAATAAAGAATGAAGGCAGCACAGAAAAAAAATATGGAAGAAAAGAAGGTGGAACTAAGGAACTAAAAATTTAAGGAAGAAAAGAAATAACCATGAAAAGAAATACGGGAAGAAGACGGAAAATAGAGAAGAGGCAGCGAGGGAAAACTGAGCTACAGGAAGAAGAGTGTGTACGTTCTCAGGTGCGATAAAGCTGAAGGATGGAATTAATAACGCAAGAAAAATATACGTGGACAGAGGAGTAAGGTAAGAGAATGATACCACAGTGAGTGATGATGGTGATGCGAGATTGCAGTAAAGAGAGGGTTATGAGGCGAGGGAAGAGAGGAGAAGAGAGGAGGAAAAGAAAGAAAAACACGCCTTTAGTTAACCTGAAAAAGTTATGTTTTCATATTTAGAAAATGTATCTAAACATGTTAAGCTCTTGACACAAAATACGTTTGTATGCCAGCAGACTGTCTGGAAACGTTGTATTTTCCTTACAAAAACACTAGCTCATTATGTATGTCACTGGTCATCACAAATACGTTAAAAATATATTAAATTAATCTGAAAGTAGAGCCTACAAACGAGCTATGAAATTATTGGTACTCTGTTTCACAGACATTTTACGATCCATACTTCGTCTTTTATTTTGAAGCACAGCTGGTTAAGTAACTCCCAGAAAAAAAAAAAAAAAAAAAAAAGAGGCGAATGCAAAAAGGTACGCAAACTTCATGGGTGAAATCATAAAATCATAATTTACTACAAGTCCTGACGAAGCGGTATCATAGCACCCACCCATCTCCCCTTAGAAACACACACACACACACACACACACACACACACACACACACACACACATCCATATCTCTCCCTCCCACACATACAAATATGCACACCCACACACCACACACCTATCCCCTACACATATACGAGTACATATCTACACAGCCAAACTCACACACACCGTTACACCCTCTCTTCTCCCCTGTCCCCCCTCCCTCACACACACGCACCCACCACTGACAGAAAATGGCGCAGATATTGGTGCATTCTTGTCTCCTGTCATAAATGTGAATACCAAATTGGAGCTCAGTGGCAGCGTGGGGCACCTTGAACAACCTTTACAATAGTGAATACTCTGGCGAATGCTGACGAGAATATTTAGAAAGCTGGAGTGAAGTCAAACTGGAGGACAAATTTGATTAGTAACCAAGGAGACTCATTTGTAACTCAGGATAATCGAATTACACGCACCCACGACATAATATTCAAGTCGTGAGAGTGACCCAGTTCCGTGAGATGAAAACAAACCAGCTACAGCATATTATAAATCCTGGTAAATAGCTGCAGGAATATTAAAAATTCCTGTAATGTACCAACCATTTTGTTTTTTCATTCTCGCTTTTACTGACGATGTCATTAGATTATTAAGAGAACCGCTCCCAGGATTTTTTTTTTCACTACCGTTACACATTTTTCTTCTGATTAGGAGTGACTGCTGTGCCTGGAGGTGTTAATCTCTTCACTCCAAAGACATATACGGTAGTTTTTTCATAATTCTTAATACAACTGAAAGATTTTATGGGAGACCTCAGAGTTCTCCATCTCACACTGCCACACCTCACATTGCCACATCTCACACTGCCACACCTAACACTGCCACATCTCACACTGCCACACCTCACACTGCCGCCACACCTCACTGCCACATCTCACACTGCCACACCTCACATTGCCACATCTCACACTGCCACACCTTACACTGCCACATCTCACACTGCCACACCTCACACTGCCGCCACACCTCACACTGCCACACCTTACACTCCCACATCTCACACTGCCACACCTCACCTCACTTATCGTGTCCCTTAATTTTCCAATTTCTTTCACCTTCCCATTCTCTTCTCTTACTATTTTCTCACTGTCTTCCCCGACCATCCCCTTTATTCTGCTCACGATCCCATCTCTAACTTCATTTCCGGTCTACCTTCACGACGACCAATCTATTTCACCTTCTCTGATCTTTCTCCATCCTATTATATTATTTTCTCATCTTTTTTTCGTCTTCTATACTTTCTTCGACATCTTCCCTCATCCTCCATTCATTACAATTACTCTCAAGACCCACTGCATAAAACATGCCACACTAAGACGCACACACATCATCATTGTTATAAAGGGAATTTTTTAGCAGCTAATTTCTCGAAACTCAGTGGTAACGTACGGGAGTGCTACGGCTCTACATCCCCAGCTTACTTCTTCGTGACTAACGCCAACTCTACAGCAAATCTGTTACGGTTCAGCTATCAAGATGGAGAGGCAGCAAATTTAGGCCAGGTTAGTGGTGATAGGGCTGTAGGTTTTTATATCCATCAATCTATCCACAATGTCTCTAATACAGCTTAGGAAAGACCTCTTGTACTGGAGAAGCTAAGGATATATTTTAAAAAATCACACCTAACTATAATCTGGCAGAAAGTACATTGAAAGAAATAGAAAATTAGGAAACGACTAGAAACATTAAATTAAAAGCATATATAAATAGGAAACGATGACAAGCTAAAGCTGATAATAAGTGAAAAATATAATAAAATGAGTAAACAGCTACTTGAAGTTGGCTGAGTAAGCTGAACGGACAAATAGATGCCGTTTTTTTTTTTCCCTCCAACAGTTATTTCAAGCAAACCATACAAGTCAGTAGTTTATCAGCACAGAGTAGGGTCAGCCCGAACCTTTTACTTCACGTTTGCTAATGGACACCGCAGAGGGTAACAAATAGATCCAACTCCAGGCCATTTGCTTAGAAGGAATGTTGGCAAGAGCGAGAGACATTTCAGGGGTCATAACTCAACCTCAGCGACTTATTCCATTCTAAAAGATTGTCCATATTATATCGTGTTTCGTCTCCGCTGCCGCCCTAAAGTTCCGACTCCTTAATTTCCCTTACCAAAAACACCAAAGTCTCCTGTACCTAGTTACTATACAGAAGAAAGAGAAAATGCGACTAAGAAGAAAAATAGCAAGAATGAGAATAAGCTTAAGAATGAGAATAATAACAAGAATGAGGATAATAATCATAATGCGAAAAAGAAATAAAAACGAAGAAGTGTGCCTGTCCGTCTGTCTGTCTATCAACCTATATCTATTTTGCGATCTATGTATCTATTTATGTCTAACTATCTATCCATCTCTCACTCACACAATTATCTTGTTGCTAACTCACTTTCGCGACCTTGCTCCCCCCAAAAAACCTTAATTACGTTAAAGTTTCCATCTCTACCCTATATCCTCCACTTAAGTCTCATTAATGCTCTCTCTCTCTCTCTCTCTCTCTCTCTCTCTCTCTCTCTCTCTCTCTCTCTCTCAATGTGCCTCCATTCAATCACTGCCTGTGATCATTTTCATCTTCCTCTACCCTGCTGTTCCTCTCTGCTTCATCCTTTTATTCATTTCTCCTTTACAAGTCCCTGTCCTGTACTTCAATATCTTTTTCTAGTACCTTTTCTACTTCCTTCATTCAACTAGCCATCTGCTTCCCTTCCACTTTCATTTCCTTCCTACAAAGACCTCTTCCTTATACTCTTCTCTTCAGTTCCCATCTGCAACTCCCCATTTTCTACCACAATGCCTCCTACAACCAACCTCCTCCTCATCTTTTTTAAGTGGCTCCGTTCAGCCACCAGTTCTATTAACTCCCTCTTTCTCTAAATTGTTCCCAACTACCTTAACCTATCATCCTCTCTCCTCATGGGTATGTGCCTCATTTTGCCAAAAGTATTATTCATTACCTCTTCCATATATCACTTTCAGTTTTCCTAATATCCTCTTCAACAACGTACACCTCTCAAAATCTCCTCCTTTTCAATTTCCCCTTCCAGCTCCCTTCATTTACCTCAACGCCCCTTGTTAATAATCTTCACAACATGCCGACCCATATCCTTATCTCCTGTTGATTTCCCTTCTTCATTTCCCTCTAATCTACCCCGGTGTCCCCTTCCTCATCTCCTCTTCATTGCGCCTCTGCAACTCCCACTCATCTCCCTCAAACACCACATCCACCCATCTTCATTTTCCCTCCTATTCCTCCTGATGTACGACAACTCCCCCTTCCTTATCTCCCTCTCATGAATCCTCCTCTATAACTCCCTCTCATCTACTTCAACGCCCCTTCTCATCTCCATGCCCGGCCTTCCCAACAATTAGCACCATTAATCTCTGGAGAAGACACACGGCGGCCGTAGTGGCTGTCAAGAAAAACTCCACATTTCATGAAGTTAAATTGGATCTTCCCGCCGCTGACTGATGGCGACGTGCTTAGGTACGTGCTTGTCTGCTCTAATCTAGCTCACCCTGTCTGTGTTTAGCCTTGGCCTTGAACTCCCTGTGGCTTTGAACCTGGGGCTGCCTGCCTGTCTACCCTCACCCTAGTTCACCTTGTCTGGGTCTAGATGACTCTGAACGTTGGGTTTTCAGCTGCCTAACTACCCATCTGTCCTCACCGGCTCCCCGTCTCTACACTTAGCTGTGGCCTTGAAGTGCAGGCTCTGACGTTTGGCTTCTTGCCTGTCCGTCCTCAGACTAACCTAGCGCATCCTATCAGAATTTAGCTGTGGTCTTGAATTTAGGGGGCTCTGACATGTTCAGATTTGCGTATCAGACTGATCAAAGTAAATATTCATAAGCATCCCATACACACCTTCCCCAGAATTAGCTACCGGTATTAGTCTTACCTTTTGCGATTTAAGTCAAACACACGAGCATGATGACTTTTAGCTGCCTTAACTCCTGCTGTGCGTTTTTTTTTTTTTTTTTTTTTTTTTAGGGGAGGGGTGCCTTTTTGGTGATTTTATTCTGCTTAAAGCCCTCACTTAGATGGCTTCTTCATTTCATTCTTGCAAACACCAGATGATTTTACCACATTGTGAAGAGATTTTTTTTTCGAATTTGCAAGTTAAATACTGCTTCCAGTTACAATAGCCAACTCCTCCAATATAAAATGGTTTCTCCTGAGCCGAACAACACCCTCCAACGCAAGCCAGAGTAAAAAAAAAAAATGTAGGATTCCATGGGTTAAGAGAGATCCTTGGCACTGGGTAGCTGGGTGGGTGTCTCCTGTTTCGCATAATATTACATGCTTAAAGATCTAGTTTTGGTCTTCCTTTAACGCGTCCGTGAAAACATACTCTCTTGTTTTCATGTTATGTATTTTTTCTCTGATATAACTCTTCCCACTACAAGGGAATGAGAAAATGTGATCAATCTCAGGCTCCCCCCCCCCCTCTCTCTCTCTCTCTCTCTCTCTCTCTCTCTCTCTCTCTCTCTCCCCCCACAGTTTCACCTCTCATTAATTCTCCCGGTTTCGTTACTCAGTGTTTCTCGTTCCAGGGACATGAAGAAGGACAACGCGTGATGGATGCTCGCTTCGTAATAAGTCTCCCTCACAATAAGTTCTCTGGACGCTGATGATCGGTGAATGAATTATACGCCTTTATCCTCGTATGTGTCTGGCAGGCTTGACAACGAAAACACTAATATTTCCACTTGCTGTACTAATATCCCCACAAGCTATTGGCAGGAATAAGAGGGAAAGGACCTAAAATATTGCTAGGCTTTCAGTAACTGGGTGGGAAAGAGAGGATGGGAGGATGGGTTGATGATGATGATGATGATGATGATGATGATGATTACCGCTTCAGATTGACTTCTTTCCACTCTAGCGACTTTAACCAGTCACCCATGACACTGATACGGTGAAAAACTATTAACCAGGTCAAGGCATTTAAAACTTTGAGCCTGAAGAGATAGACAGCCAGACACAAAGACAGAAATACGCGTACAAAAACATAACCTGACATACCCAGACACAGAAACCCTCATAACAAACACGGCCTCAATATATTCGGTAAAATTTCTTTCATTTGAGTAATTACGGCATCACGAAACACGACACCCTTTTTACCACCAACTAAAAGGCTTTCACTCTGTTAAATTAATGCTTTGATGGCTGTCTCTTCTTTCAACAGGACGCGTAGATTATGGGGTATTACTGGCTTGTGCTACAAAGTTGTTCTGCTATGTAAAAAAACGAAATGCATTTTTCCCTTGAGTTTATAGATATCGTTGAAGGGCCACTTTCATTCGCAGCCAAAGTTTATAAACAAACGTATGGAATATAATGCATAATTTAAATAGAAATACAGACATTATTACAGAAACATTCACACACACACACACACACACACACACACACACACACACACACAACACAAGCCTGGCTGTGCAGATCCATCAATTTAAAACTTGTAATTAGATGAAGCTTTAAGAATTGTTTTTGTGAAATATAATTTATTACTCTAAATTGTTCCACGAGTCATCCTCCTCCTCTTCTTCTTCCTCCTCCTCCTCTTCCTCCTCCTCCTCCTCCTCATCATCATCATCATCATCATCATCATCACCATCATCATCATCATCTAAATCACATCTTCCTCTGCTTTACGTACGGTGGACAAGACCAAATAAAACACAAAAGGGAAGGAAACAGATGAAGAACAGAGATCGACTACATGTTCATCCATTGTGTGTGTGTGTGTGTGTGTGTGTGTGTGTGTGTGTGTGTGTTTTACCCCCCCTATTAGTCGCGCAATAGTTTGCTTGTCCCTCCCATGTTTTGGTGTTTGGGCGGATGAGTGAGTGAGAACAAGGATGAGAAAAAAGGGTGGAGGGTAAGGGTGATAAAGGTGGTGTCAGTCAAGGCGTGTTTTGATGGAGCTGGACATTTTCTGTGTCTGTCTCTATCTATTTATCTATCATTCTATCTATCTATCTATCTCTGTCTCAGTCTATCAAAATCTCTCACTAGCTGTCAGTGTATCGATCTGTATTTATCTACTTACCTTGCTACCCACCTGTCCGTCTATCAATCTATCTACTCCCCCCACCTTCTCTCTCTCTCTCTCTCTCTCTCTCTCTCTCTCTCTCTCTCTCTCTCACACGCACACACAAAAGTACCCTGTTATTCTCGCCACGAGCGCCGTTCACTCGCTGAGAGCCCATGTTTTTATACAAATTAAATATGCATGTTTGCTTCTACTTTTTTTTTTTTTTTACTTCCTCAGCAACTCCTCCTTCGCCTTCTTTTTACCATCTCATTTTATCCCTCTTCTCCTTTCTGATGTGCAGTGCTCACTCACATTACCTTTTATTCTCCTTCCCCCCCCCCTCCTCCTCTAAATCCTCTGATCATTCTCCATTTGCCTCTTCTCCCCCATTCTTCATCCTTTGCTTTTCCTTTCCCATTTTCTCCACTTGTTACTTCTCTTATCCTCTCCCTCTACCTTTTCCCTCTCCTGATTCTCCTCTTGTAAGAACTTCGTTGATGCTTGTAGTGAAGTTTTGTAGATCAGTTAAACATATATTAAACTCTTAATTCTTGTAATAGGTGAGTCTTGAGTTTTGTTTAAAATATTTTGGTAATTGAAGAGCAGGAGGAGTTAAAGATGAATACAGGGAGTTGAACTTGATTTATTATCTTCAGAGAAAATCTAAGTTGAGCAACGTATAATACAGAGACTTATTATACTAAGTAAGTCTAGTTGGACCCCTCTTCTTAACCTCCTTCTCCCTACTACCTTCCGTTTCTATGGCCTGTCTCCTTCTGACCTGAAGATCCTACATTCTCATTTTAGCAGGGGTTGTGTCACGTGGAATAAACTGATGTGAAGTTTCTAGAAGCCTGTGTGTGAGTACGTGTGTATGTATGTGTATGGTCAAAAGATGCTTGAGTTAGAGTGTGTAAGCATGTTTGCCTTTGCGCGATTCTCGTTGACACACTACCTATCTCATCCTGACTTGCTGCTTCAGGTGTATTGTCAACATTTCCTCACTTAGAGTTGCAAGCTGATATCCCGTTCCCAGGCTAGCCTGGTGTTCTGTCTATCTGTCTATCTATCTATCTATTATGAATTGTATTTATAATATGGAGTCCTGACATCACTTGTTCACACTGCTGGATGTCCTCAACAGCAATCATCATTGGCATATGCTAATCTGTTATTACATAACATTGATTATAATATTGTACAGATATAACATTCATGTTAATATTGCAATGATCCAGTAATATTACATTTTAAACAAGTTGTATACATAATTGATTATGGTTAAATTGGTTATTGTATTACATATTGTAAGATGTGTATGTATAACAGACATACACATATAATTGTGCAATGGTAATACTGCTAGGTTAATACATTACATATGGAGTTATCCCTTTATTAATGTCTAATATTTCACCTAACTTGTGATGATTCTGGTAATACAGAATTGTAGTAATATTGTATGAATTGTTACATAATATTGTAATAACATTGTGATAATGCATAACTGTAACATTGTATGAATTGTTACATAATATTGTAATAACATTGTGGTAATGCATAATTGTAACATTGTATGAATTGTTACATAATATTGTAATAACATTGTGGTAATGCATAATTGTAACATTGTATGAATTGTTACATATTGTTTGTAGTTATATAACTGTAGCAAGTGTAGCATAATGCAATCGTTTGTCGTTACATAACTGTTACATATCATTTGTAGTTATATAATTGTAGCAAGTGTAACATAGTGCAATCGTTTGTCGTTACATAACCGTTATATATCGTTTGTAGTTATATAATTGTAGCCAGTGTAACATAATGCAATCGTTTGTCGTTACATAATTGTAATAATTGCAGTCCTGACATCGAATCCGGTCATGCTGCGGTCAATGATAGTGATGATGTGCCATGCCACTGGCTCGTGGAGAACACTAATTTGCTTTATGTTTCACTTATAGACCGAGTTTATGTGGTATTTTGGCATTTGTAGTAACACTTGCGCTTATTTTCATTTGTCTGTTATGTGATCTAATCATTTGTTTGTTATGTGATCTAACTGTATTTCTTTTTCTTTCTTTTTTTTTTATGTATTGATTTTCTATAATTTGTTTTTCTTCGTTTCTCTACGCTTCTTCGGTGTTGTCCAAGGTTGCATAATTGCTGGCTAATTCCGTTGGGACCCTTTTTAAAGGTTTACTTTACATTGCACAGATATTATTGAAAATGATATTATATAGCCCCATATTTTGTTATTTTATATAAAAAAAATATTTATACACTATACACAGTATTAACTATATACACTATAATTATACAGTATTAACAATATACACTGACTTGTTGTTCACTTGTACCTATCGTGGACAATATATGTGTCAGCACTGTGTGGAAATCTTTGTCTTCACGATTGTGTGCAAGATGTTCATTCTTGCTAACGTCATTTGTGTTGGCCATTTTTTTTTTTTTTTTTGTAACTTTTTTGTCTGTTTCCACGAGGTAGCTTTAAATAATAAATGTTTAATACAGTTCTTTTAATCGCTCACTGAGTAACTGTGATAGTATATTTTCTTTACTACTTTGTAGATGTAATAATGTATAGCTGTATGTATGAAACACGTATTTTATGTAGGTGTAAATGGTAACACTCGTTGGTAGTAAATAAATGCTATAGTAAATGAATGAATATATACAGTGTAGAATATTTATTGTTGGTAATTGTTTAGTGATTGAACTAGGCAGATAATTGAAGTGTGTGTACGTAAGTTGTAACTATACACGTTTTATATGTTTGTTCAAAATGTGTTGTGTATCACTGTGTATTGTATAAATGAAGTAACTATGTAACCCACTAATTTTTACCGTGGTGGGAATGGTGTTAGTGATGGTGCAGGTGGTGAGTTGATTGACGTGGCGTCGTCTCAGCAAACACGCATGATGACGTCGACTTCTCACACTGGTAGCTGTGGTGAGCAAATGAGTAGCGATGAGTCACTTGAGTGAAGATGAGTGAGTAAGATGAGTTGTGAATATGGGTTTGGTATTTGCCGCGTCGTCTTGACCTCTGTGAACCTGCGTCAGAGGTGGAGGTTGGTGGAGGTAGGGGGCGGATGGAGAGAAAGGTGGTGGTCTAGTGGTTGTTGCTGTGTTCTTGCTTCTCGTTTGCTTGTTTTGTTTTTCTTTCTCAATTCAATCTTGGTTCATTTTTTCTTGTGATTTACTCGTTGTGGGATGAAGAATGTCGCTACTTGTAGGTGTGTATAGAGGATTATAGAGACGAGTCATAGAATTGTTACTTGTAGGTGACTGTAGCTGGTTGTAGTTCATTGGTTCATCATAAAAATTGGAAAATTGTTTGTATCAATATTTTGTTAAGCTACTGGCAAGGCGTCATGTGACCTCTTCACCTCTGCATCAGCGATGGAGGTAGGGGGGCGGTGGGAGAGAGAGGAGGGTGAGGTCAGGTGGTTGTGAGTTGTGAGTCGTGTCTCACTCTTCGTTTGTTTTCTATCTTGATAATGTAGACTATACTGTACACTCGTAGACTCGTAGGCTTATAGATTCGTAGGCTCGTAGGCTTATAGACTCGTAGACTCGTAGACTGGTACTCTCGTAGGTTTGTAGACTCGTAGACTCATGAACTCGTTCTTCTTGCTGTATGCTCGCTTGTGATTAATTGATCGTAGAATTGTAGTTTCTTGATTGTGTACAAGTAGCTGTAGAACTGAAGCTGATATTGGTTAGAGTCTCGCCTGCTTTTGTAGAAATTCACTGTAGATTCGTAGACGAGGTTTGTACGTGCGCTGCCGCCATATTTTGTAAGAACTTTGTAGCTGCTTGTAGTGAAGTTTTGTAGATCAGTTAAACATATATTAAACTCTTAATTCTTGTAATAGGTGAGTCTTGAGTTTTGTTTAAAATATTTTGGTAATTGAAGAGCAGGAGGAGTTAAAGATGTATACAGGGAGTTGAACTTGATTTATTATCTTCAGAGAAAATCTAAGTTGAGCAACGTATAATACAGAGACTTATTATACTAAGTAAGTCTAGTTGGACCCCTCTTCTTAACCTCCTTCTCCCTACTACCTTCCGTTTCTATGGCCTGTCTCCTTCTGACCTGAAAATCCTACATTCTCATTTTAGCAGGGGTTGTGTCACGTGGAATAAACTGATGTGAAGTTTCTAGAAGCCTGTGTGTGAGTATGTGTGTATGTATGTGTATGGTCAAAAGGTGCTTGAGTTAGAGTGTGTAAGCATGTTTACCTTTGCTCGATTCTCGTTGACAAACTACCTATCTCATCCCCTGACTTGCTGCTTCCGGTGTATTGTCAACATTTCCTCACTTAGAGTTGCAAGCTGATATCCCGTTCCCAGGCTTGCGTGGTGCTCTGTCTATCTTATCTATCTCTCTATTATGAATTGTATTTATAATATGGAGTCCTGACACTCTCACCTTCACCACTTCTACCCCTTCTTGAACACAATTGCCAAGAGCACAGTACTGGTGAGCTACATTCACCTCACTCACATCCTTTATCAAAACCTCATGGAAATCTTATACCTATCTCAGTCTGAATACACCTTTTAGAGTTATCTTTTGTGTCTCTGGCTTTTGTAACGCAGCACATATAATAATCGCCAGGTATTATCATGGCCGTCTGGGGCGATTTAAAGTCTAGCATGAATAGTGTGTATATGGGACAGACAGCAATATGGCGTACACAACAGCAAAGAAAGGGAAGGAAGGATACTCTCTGTCGTTTGGGGAGGAGTGAAGAATGACTTAAACACAATACTAACAAGGTATAGCCTGAATTTTTGCTCGTGAAAGAATATTAAAACAATAATGTACAAACACCTGATGGAAGTTCCTCATGTTGACCTCTGTCGAGAAAGGAAAGATACAGTCGAACGGATGGAGAGGAAAAAAAAAAAAATGTTAGCAAACCTAATCCAGGCAGGGAATTGTCCATGAACTTTTGCTCGTAGCATTACGTTCTGGCAACAACTGTACAAACAACTACTGCAAATTGATCACTTCCATCTGTCGCAAAAGGAAGGATGCTGTATGATGTTCGGGGAGGACTGAATGGTCGTACAAATAGTGCTGGAAATAGATTTTTTTGTACACGTTTTCTCCTGACGGTAGATTCACGTGGCAACGGTACTGTGCAAATGCTTATTGTAAATTTCTCACATCTACCTCAGTCGCAGTTCACCTTCCAACGCTCCACCAATGCCTTCATCAACATCTCCACCTTTGCATCACAAAAAACGTTCACCGAAACAACAGAAGAAAACAGAATGAAAGAACGTGCATGCGGAACGGCCGACGGGGAATTTCACGTGTGGCGAATTTCACCAATTTTACGCGAGGAAAAATACGAAAGCAGTGACTGAATTCCAGGGTTAAGAGAGTACTACGTAGGGTTAGTCCGCTTCGCTCTTTCCACGCATATCTGTGACGTCATCAGGCTTATGAGGGGGGAAGGGAAGATATATGGTTAAAGAAAACTGGGCTGACAAGTCACAGGAAGGGTAACTATGAAAGACCCACGTCGCGCACACCCCCCCCTCTCTCTCTCTCTCTCTCTCTCTAATATTTTTTCACCTGTATTATTATTCACTTCTAATTTTAAGCATTGACAAGAGAAGTATACTAATAATTTCTTGACCATCCATAATGCATATTAACAAATATAAGCAGAGGTTAAGAAAACTCAGTATATCATGCTTCACCTATATTACAAATACATAACTAAATAGAATAAAATAGAACCTTACTTCATCTTTGTGACAATGACTTACTTCAATATTTTTGCATATTTTCTTTTCTTACTTCTGGAAGAGATAATTTTTCTGTTGAGGACACGTATTCTAAGAAACATGCGACACCGAACAAATAGTGTGATAACCTCCTTTGGTAAATTTATATATTCACACATATACATAACCAATGTTTTTGTTGAATTTTTGCCAAGTTTCAGTGACTTTTCTCCATGGTAACACAAGAATAGTTTTTCAGGAGCTCGTACATAAGGTGTCTCTTGTATGCAGTAGATTCAAAATGCAGGCTGCAGACTCTTGCATTTTTAATATTAACTGGAGTTTTGCGGCTGCACAATTTAATCCACTTCTGTTGCACTTCTTTGTCTTTAGGGAAACGATGAAACTTTATAGTCTGATCTTTTTGCTTGAATCTAGACAAGCATCCAAACACCGCACAAGACATTGGAGCGGAGAGCGCGGGAGGTTCTGCACACACGTGTACAGGCAGGGTATAGGCAGTAGACCTATACTCAGGTGCGGTCGACCTCTAACTGACCTCAGAATCACCTGGGACCCCAGCCCAGTAAAACCAGGTGACGTCATGCGCCAAGCTGTCCCAATTTTAGCCAGAAGCGGACTAACCCTACGTAGTACTCTCTTAACCCTGCTGAATTCCTCACCAGTGTGGACGAAAAGGCTCGTCAGCATGCATGGGTGCCCAAGGATATCTGATGGCGTCTGTCCGGCTCGGTATGGGGATGTATTTTCGATTTCGTTGCTCCTTCTCCTTAGTGACTTATTTTTGACGTGACATTTTATTAACGGCTTTGTATTTTTACTGGATGAAATATTTAAGAAAACACGGTAAAAGAGATGCCAGGGAGCCTTCTAGACGAACGAGAAAACGGCCCCATGTCAGCAGAAGAACCGGAAAATTGCACGAAAAATGACCACACTCTTGATGCAACGGAAAAATTTCAAGGAAGCAATATGTTCCCCTTTCTTATTTTCCAGGGCTGGCTGTGATTAAGGGTAAACACTGGCAGGAAAGAAGCTCAACACTCTAAACGACGACGGAAGCGGAAAATGTCGCTGAGTGATAGAAAGCGATATGCACGCGAAATGACCGGAAAAAAAAAAAAAAAAAAAAGGAGGCAAGTGTCAAGGGATATATGACAAAAATTACGTAACGAATATTGTCTATCTATCTATCTATCAGTTTGTATTAATGTATATATAGACATACACCTTAATTCCGGAAGGGGTAGCCACAAACGAATCGCCTGCTTGTTAGCCTGTCTTCCGCCAACAGGGTACCCTTTCTCCAGCTCACATCCCTCTCTCATATACCTCTCCATCCCATCCCATCCCTCCTCATCCTCGGTCTCTCCCTCCCCCTCTCCCCTTGCACCTCAACTCACATCCTCCCAGTCAAGTTGCTAATTCTCCATTCTCTAAAGCCAAACAAAGTACGGTACTTCTAAAGGTTCCCAATGAAAATAAAGGGAAGATACTCATTGAAATTAGACCGTCACCAAAGCAAAAGGTCAAAGAAAGTGAAAGAAAAAATCCACTGAAAACAAAGCATATCTTGGAAGCTGGGACGGAGATTGACGCGAGGAAAGAAATCGAGAAGGGGTCACACTCGAAAGATGCAACAGCCAAAGTGAATGAAGAGAAACACTCCAGTCAAAGGGAATGACAAACGAGGTTGGAAGAGAAGGCGAGTAAGAGGAAGTGCTCTGAGACTGACAGCTTGTTGTTGTAGTTGTTGGTGGTGGTGGTGGTGCTGTAACCCTGGCCTCAACTGAACGTGAACCCAGCGAACTGAAAGGTGAGGCTACCCTTTTCCTCTAGTCCAGCATCCTCCTTTCTGGGGATAGGGAGGGATCTGAGGGACGTTTGTATAATCGGGGAGCGAGATCGCCCGGTTATATCAGTGCTACCACACGAAGGCGTTCCTCTTCAGCAAACGAGAAAACTGAAAGCCAGTGAACGGAAGAGCAGTGCGAAGAGATCATACTCCGAGTCTGAGTGTGAGATGATTGGCCCAGCGATAAGAAATGACAGAATAAGCGAAAAATGAAAGCCAGTGAAAGCGACGGCTAAATCAAAAGAAATGACACATGACACTTAAAGCGGGGGGGGGGGGGAGAAAGAGAGAGAGAGAAACTGCAGACTAAAGCACAGAAAAACAATTACTTTATCTATCGTTTTAATATGCCACTCTTCTACCTATTCTTTTATATCTCCATCTCTTCCCCCACTATAAAGCTCGTTCCTTCTTACACGCCGTTCCACCACATCGCGCTGAACGGCCCTCCATATCCAACTATCACGTAAGAGGAAGCGGCTTGAAGGAAGGAAGAAAACAGTTGCTGGTAAGATATGGACCGCCACTGCAGCGCCTCACGACCTTGCACTGGCAGCGACGGGAAGCTTAAGTGTTATAGCCAGTGTGAAGAGGAGAGAACCATGGGTCACTCTTTTCGTTTGGAGGACGTTGTAGAAATTTTTGAAAGCATAAAAAATCATTTCTAATTTTGGCACAACCTTTTGATTTCTGTGACGCATTTTTTTTTTTTATATCCTATTTTTTCCGCTTCCAGTCTATGTTATTAGCTTAGGGAAATTTTCTAACAGCAGGGGTTAGATGTTGACTTCTAAAACCGTCTTAACTGCTAGAGATCCTTCCTAAAATAAACAAAAGTGTCTGGCGATAGTTTGAGTAAAACGAAAATTACCTCATTGGATTTCAGGGGTTAATGTCGGAGTGGGTAATGCAACAAACGGATGAAGCTAAGTGTCTATATTGATGAATGTGGGTGGTCATCTTCCATTCACTTGATGTAGTGCTACCTTCGGGTGACTCTGCACAGATTTGACAAGCCCTATGGTTTCCTGTATTCCAGAAGATCATTTTCTACTCAGGATGGTTGTCACATCACCAACAAATGGACGTCAGGTGGTCTAGTGGGTTAAGGTGCTCCAACCAAATGTGGCCGATATGGGCTTAAGTTCAATGGAGTGTTAGGACTTAGCACTCTCATATTACATTTGTACTGAATAACCTAACCCGCGGCGCCTTCTGTCCCAATAAGTCAGTCAAATATTATATGATGGATGGACGGATGGATAGTTATGATAACACCTTCATCCTTTTAATTTCACATCTCATTCAATATCCCATACTTAATTTCACTCACCTCATTAACTTTGACATTTATATGGCCAGTTGTGTACATGGGGGACTGAGTAGCCTACAGGTCACCTCTTGTGCACTAATACCCACCATGTATATTACGATACACTAGGTTTATCACATACAGAACTAGTGTAATGGCATAAGCAATGGAGGGAGGGGAGGACCTCTCTATGGGATCTTCTGTAAAATTACTGAAAAACATAGCCTATTAAAGTACCCAGATCCCCAGATCATTTCCTTTAACAGCCAAAATCGAACCCACAACCACACACACTCTACCATCCGAACTACCACCATTCTAGCCACACCACAGCCATCCTAATGCTCAGTTATGGCCTTGTGTTAGGGGCTGGACGTGAGCCAGACACTGCCTCTGTACTCTCAGTCTACGAGGTGTTCACTCTACCTACCTACAGCAAGTCCGGCTTATTTCTAAAACACACACACACACACACACACACACACACACACACACACACACACACACACACACATACAATGTATTTTTGCAATGTTTTATAGACAGGTAAACAGATGCATATGAAAAAAAAATCCTATGCCGAGTAGCTGGTCAGAGCACAGAGGTGTGCAGGCGGAAAACTGGCGACAGTAACAAACGCTGCAAAATAAATCCCCACCAGTACCATGTCCATTGAGTTAGGAGTCAGTCCGGCAGGTTAAAGTAGTGTTATGCTTCTGTACTCACCATTATACGATTACTTATCATTCTTTTTCTAAGCAAAGAAGGCAACAAGGACTACAAGCCTTTAATGTTACCGTACTGTTCCCTCACAAAACAAATAAAACATGTAAAACCGACTCACAAACAACACAAACGAAAAAGCCAGATACAAGATCTCTTCATGTGCATGTGCCTGGACATACTACGTTTTCAAGACTAGAGGGAACAGGCTGTAGGAAATACATCATTTACCCATGCATATTACAAATTACATATATACCGACACCCATGAACTGCCAAAACAAATACCACATTGCAACCAAAACCCAGCTACCTTCTACCTCCCAGCCACCACCACACCAAGCATCGCTCCAACTCATATCTCACCTACCGATATACAGGGTTATCCGTAAATACCGCTTGTTACTTTCAATAATCCATCGACCAAACACCTACACCTACATCTACCAAGTACTGGCAAACCACTTACCAGTCTCTACCATACCGACAGCCACCTACCAGTGCACTCCAACCAATTCATCTCCCATCTACCAGCCTACCACAACCACGTCACCTACCAGTCATTACCAAACTGCCTACCAATCACAGCAATATCACCAACTACAACCAATGCACTCCAACCAGTTCATCCTCCATCTACCAATATATACCACAAACAAACCTCAACCATATTAACTACCACATAAAAAACAACCTACTCATACGCTCCTACCAAGCCAAACCACAACCCTCTTTATTCTCCTATCCCCATGTCGCTGTTAGGACTATCTCATTACAAGTATTACTATCATATCACGCCTTCATTTGGTGCCCACAAAACAACAACTATTTATATAATCCCTATTTATGTATTCCAGCCGCTTTCACGGTCGATTAATCACTCTTCCAAGTATGGCGACCCTGTTTTTTTTTTCCCTTCTAATCGTTCGCCCGTAATTAAAGTGGAGAGATGTTGGGCAAGCCCTTGATGTGTGTTCAAGGCTACTGAAGAGGGTATTAGCTACGTGAGATGCAGGGGATGGAGAGATGCTGGGGAAGGAGAGATGCTGGGGAAGGAGAGATAATGGGGAAGGTGGGATGCTGGGGAAGGAGAGATGCTGGGGGAGAAGAGATGCTCGGAGAGGTGTGATGTTGGGAGAGGTGTGATGTTGGGAGAGGTGGGATGCTGGGAGAGGTGGGATGCTGGGGAGGAGAGATGCCGGGGGAGGTGAGATGCTGGGGGAGGTGAGATGCTGGGGGAGGTGAGATGCCGGGGAAGAAGAGATGCCGGGGGAGGAGAGATGCCGGGGGAGGTGAGATGCTGGGGGAGGAGAGATGCTTGGGAAGGAGAGATGCTGGCTGAGGAGAGATGCTGGGGAGGAGGGATGCTGGGGAGGAGGGATGCTGGGGAGGAGGGATGCTGGGGAGGAGGGATGTTGGGAGAGGATAGATGTGGGTAGGGGAGAGATACTGTGGGAGGAAAGACGCTAGGAGAGCCGTTGATGCGTGTGAAGGTGCTAGGGTTGGTAAGATGTAAGTAGCACAGAGGGAAGGCTTATGTGTGTGTGAGGAGCGATGCGAGAGGAAGGAAGGGAGAATGGGTGGGGGTAAAGTGGGGTAAGCTGAGAAGGAGCTAAAAGGAAAGGGAGAAAGGTGGGAAGGAAAAGGTAAAGATGGGACGGAAAGGTTAAAGGTGGGAAGGAAATGCGAAGAGTGGGAAGGAAGGGAAAAAGTGGGAAGGAAAGAGTAAATTTGGGAAGGAAAGGGAAAAGGTGGGAGGGAAGGGGGAAAGGTGGGAAGGTAATGGACAGTAAGAAGTAGAACAGGATAGCTGATGGAAGCAGAGAATGAAATGGGAGGGAAATGAAAGAGAGCAGATGGAAAAGAGCGATAACTGGAGAATAGAAGGTGTAATTGAAAAAAAAAAGCGTAAAAGACAGGAAGGTAATTTATGATACAGGCGGGAGGCATGGAAAGTGAGGGAGGGAAAAGTGGGGTAAACTAAGAAAGAATTACACGGAAAACTGAAAGCTGTGGATGGATATGGAAGGATGAGGTTGAACAAGTTACTTGGATAAATATTAGTGCTGCGCGTGAGAGGAAGGGAGGGGGAAAGTGGAGTAAGCCTAGAAGAATATGGGAAGGAAGACAAAAATGAAACAGCAAGAGAGAGCAGAGGCTGGAGAGGGATTTAAAGGAAGAAATGGGAGGGGAGGCCTTGGTGTCAGTGCTGGGGTTACTGAAGTGGTATTAACGATGCAAGTCAAAGGTAGGGTAGGGAGAAGTGAAGTAAACCTGGAAAAGAAGGAGGAAAATAGGACAGATGGAAAAAGCACAGGATGGAATGGGATTTAAGTGAAGAGATCGTGGGGAAGGCTTTGATGCTTGTCTCTGGGGCTACTGAAGGGGATATTGATGATTCGAGTGGGGGAGTGGTTCAGGGTGAAAGCTAAATTATTAGAGCAAATGACACAAGTGGCCTGGTGGAACGAAAAATAGAAAGTTAATACAGACGTCAATGAAAGCAATGGGATAAAAAAAAAAAAAAGAAAAAAAAAGCGCATTATCAAACTTCACATGAACGAAAAACACAATACCAAATCATCCCACCCCCTTCCCACAAGACCATCAAGTTCAATCACTCATGCATTCCACATTCTGTTTCACTGGTATTCATTCATGCGCTACACATTCATCTCATTTATAGTCAGACTTGCACTCCATACCTTTATTTTCATGTGCAGCTCGTCTTGCAGTCCACAGACTTAATATTTTTGCATTATTTCATCTTTATATACGTTTTTCTTTTCCTGGCTGTGAGGGTAGCTGAATAATCCACACTCTTCTCATTAATATTCAGTCGTGGAATTCATCATTTACATCAGCTACCAGTCATACAGTCCACGAATTTTCACTCAAAATAAATTTATATATTCTCGTACATTTTTATTTTGCTTAACTGTGAGGATGATTGAATAATACGTTCATTAATATATGGAATCCACATAATTTTCATTTATTTATTTACAAAACCAAATATTTTTCACCTTTTGCACTATTTTTATCTTTTTTTAACGGCCGCTTTTTTATCTTGTCAAGTGTGAGGGTGGTTGGATGATAGTTCAATGGGGCATGTAATGCAATGGTGTCCGGCAGGAGAAGGGTGGAGGAGTGATGGATGGCGTTGTGAGATGGGGTGAGGGTGCCTTGTGGAGAAGGAGTCCACCCTTTTAGCCCCACAGTCTTTACCAACACTCGTCTCTTTCGTCTTTTCTTGGCTTCTCCAGTACTCTGATTGCATTTTTTTTCCCATCGCCGGAAGAAAAATGGTGGCAGTTTTTGTACTGTGATGTCTATTGATATTGCCAGACGCCTTCATCTCGGAAGGGGTGGCCACGAAGGTATCCCCTCCATTTCACCCTGTCCTCTGTCATCAGGCTGCCAGATCTCCAACTCACACGATTCCTGTTACCGCCAGACGATTATATTAAACTAGGAAGCCTCTCGTAGTAAATGAGGTGAGGGCGCAGCATTTTTCGCTGATTAAAGTACCCACAATGTTTTCTTGTCATATCGCCTTATTCATCATCATCATCATCATCATCATCATCATCATCATCACCCTCCTAAAAAATTAAATAAAACCCAGAAGCAAGAAAAACAAAACACAAATAAGAGCGTCCCTGAAATGATTAATCCTAGTCTCAGCCTCAAAAAGGAATGGGCACGGAAAATAAGACGAAAAGCACATTAAATAAGATTAAATACGCGTTCGCCGTCTCCACCAGCAATCTCCTGCAGACGCTGATTGTCCTCTGAAACAGTTACATTGGTTGGCTGTTATCCCAGTGTATTGTCTGTCATGGGTTTATTGGGGTTAATTGTAGTTTGTGGAGTCTCGTGGCGAAAATAGCTAAAAATACGTATTGCCGACGTCCACATCCCTCATCATCATCATCATTATCATCATCATCATCATCATCATCATCATCCCACCATCATCATCACCACCACCATTATCATCACCATCTTCATCACCATCACCATCACCACCACCATTACCATCACCAACATCACCATCACCATCATCATTCACCATCATCATAATCCAATCCTCAGAATTAAACGAGCAAGACATAATACAAATATGAAAAAGAAATAATAAAAGTGGGGAAACTATCAGCAAAGTGCCTAACCAAATAGAACAAGTACCCATTGACGCATCAATTAACCTTCAAAAAGAATTGCACAATCTTACAAAAGTCTGAGAACGAAAAAAAAACGCAGGAAACACCAAAGCAAAATAAGTGAGGTTGTGGTGAAAGGCAGTGGGAAGATACGAAACAGAAAGAGACGAGATTTACGACAAAAAGACGAAAGAAAGAAGAATCGTATGAGAGAGAGAGAGAGAGAGAGAGAGAGAGAGAGAAAAAGAGAGAGAGAGAGAGAGAGAGAGAGCAATTTTCAGGTACATTAGTTGTAAAGAAAGGCATCAAAGCAAGGGAAAAGAAAAAGTTAATAAGATCTGGACATTTTCCTCATTCTTCCCTCAAAGCGGGATTTTCTGGAGACTCCGGGAGGGGAAAAATACGTCAGAGAGAGAGAGAGAGAGAGAATGGTGAATTATTAACGACTTGCAACAATAAGGTAATTCAGAGCAATTATGAGGGTGAGGTACCGTTCTTACCACTGTACACAATTATTCATTCATTCATTCATTCATTGCCAGACGCCATGTATCCCAAACGGGGTGCCCAAGGGCTTAGAGTTAATTGTTTTACAGGGAGGGGCACTAATCCTCCACCAACCCCACTTGACATGTCAATCAATCAATCAATCATTTCCTGTGGCACCCTCGGGGATGCATAGGGCCTCGATGAACTCACACCACCACATCCTATCTTGTGCTAACTCCTCAAGATCTCCCCAACACTCATCTCCAGCTTCCCGTCTCATTGTCCTCACCCACGTCTCTTTTGGCCTTCCTCTACCTCTCCTACCAAGTGCCACCCACCCTGGTGTACCTCGTACTATTCCCTGTCTCCTATACACATGTCCTAGCCACTTCCATCGTGAGAACCTAACATATTCATCGACCAGCTGCACTCCCGTTATTTCTCTAATTCTACTATTTGGTATCCTTTCCCACCACTTAACTCCTAATATTCTTCTAAGTGCTTTGTTTTCAAACACCAAGAATTTATTTTCCATAGTCACTGTGCTGTACCAAGACTCGTGTCCATAAATTAAGATACTCCTAATCATTACCTTATAAAGTTTGATTTTTGTATGCACAGAAAAATTGTTATTATTCCAAATATTTTTAAGCATTCCCATTGCCTGATTAGCCTTCTTTAACCTTTCCTCGAATTCAAAGTTCAAAGAACCATCCTTGGCTAAATAAGTACCTAAATATTTAAACCTATCAACTTGCTTTACAACCATACCTCCAATTACACATTCCTGCGCATTTTCCATATTCATATTGATTATTTCAGTTTTTCCACAATTAATAACCAAACCCACCTTGCGACCTTCACTCACCAAACAGTCCAACACTCTCTGCATCTCTTCTGGCCCATCACAAATCAAAACTATATCATCTGCATGATCTAAATCCAAAAGTTTCCTGTTCTCTCCCCAAAGTATACCTGCACCGGTTTCTGTTCCAACGCGTTTCATAATGTAATCAATGACCAATATAAATAGTAAAGGCGATAGAACACCACCTTGAATTACTCCGGACTTGACTTCAAACGAATCACTCAGACAACCATCAACCATCACTTTACAAAATGTGTCCTCATGCATGTTCATAATGACCCTCACAAACTCCTCTGGTATTCCATAATGTCTCATGATCTTCCCCATAGTCTCTCTCGAAACACTATCAAAAGCCTTTTCAAAATCAACAAAACAAAGACTTAACGGTACTCTCATTTCATTAACTTGCTGCATCAAATGCCTAACTATAAAGATCAGATCATTGCAACCACGTCCCTTTCTAAAACCAGCCTGTTCATCCCTCAGAATACCCTCAACCACCGGCTCCAACCTATTTAACAACACTCTACTGAAAACTTTCAAAGCTATCGGTGACAAAGAGATTCCCCTCCAATTACCACATTCACTCAGGTCTCCCTTCTTCGGAACTTTAACAATTACACCATTCTTCCAAACTGATGGTAGTAACCCCGTCACCCATATCTTATTGAATAGCTTGGTCAAGATCATTATTAATCTATCCCCCTCCACTTTAAACATTTCCGGAAATAAACCATCCTCCCCTGGTGCCTTATTATTCTTTAACTGTTTTACTGCTTTCTCCACTTCTGCAAGCCTCAACTCTCCTGTTTCTATATTTAAATCTTCCTGAGCAGACGGTATATCCTCTTCTGGTGGTATTAGTCTATTAAGAACTGTCTCAAAATGCTCTTTCCATTTATTTTTAATATCTCCATCTTTGGTCAATAAATTTCCTTCCCTGTCTCTAACTGGTATTTCCTTGCGTTTACCTGCATTACCACTCAGTTCTCTAATCGATTCATATCCTATTCTTTGACTCTGTCCATCATTTTTGTTTATTAAGATTTCAGTCTCTGCAACCTTTTCATCCACACATCTTCTTTTATCTCTCCTAGTTAACCTTCTTACTTCTGAATTCAAACTCCAGTATGCAGCTCTTGCTAATTCAATCTCTCGTTCATCAACGCATTGCATCTCACTCCTCAATTTAGCCTCACCTCTCTTTTTTATCATATCCCACGTTTCCTCTGATATCCATTTCTTTCTCCTGAATCTATGTCTCCTTCCAATCGTACATTCAGCAGTCTCATGCAAAACTTTGTTCACATCCTCCCACATCTCATCTACACTTCTCTCCCCCTCTTCCAACGTTTCCAACACCAAAAACCTATTTCTGCATTCTAATCTGAATTCCTCCTTTTCTTCTCCTTCCCTTCTAAGCTTAACAATATCGTATCTACCAACACCAGATTTTTCCTTCTTCTGATTTTTAAGTTTAAACCTTATTTTTGCAATGCTGAGTTGATGGTCACTACCAATATCTGCTCCCCGTTTAACATGAACATCTAGCAGAGAACTTCTATGCCTCCTACTGATAGCGATGTGATCAATCTGATTTTTATATTTTCCACACGGAGACACCCAAGTTGTCTTGTGTATATTGCAATGCTGAAAGAGTGTGCCTCCGATGACTAAGTCATTTGCTAGACAGAAGCTTCCAAACCTCACTCCGTTTTCACTCATCCTACTACCAACCCCCATCTTACCCATACATGCCTCAAATCCCTCATTTGAACAGCCCATTACTGCATTAAAGTCTCCAATGCAGATCAAAACATCATGTCTAGGTACCCTTCCTACTCCTTCTTGCAACTTTTCATAAAATGTGTCTTTCCTTTCATCGAGTGCATCATTAGTAGGTGCATAACACACAAACAGACTGATGTTGCCATGATTTGATTTAAACCGTGCGTATAACAATCGCTCATCTATAGGATCCCACTCACATAAAGCCTTATTTGCCTTACAACCCAGCAACAATCCTACTCCCTGATAATGCATTCCGTCCTGTCGGCCAGATATCAATAAACGTATACCATCCTCCAAATCCAACTTATCGACTCCAGTTAATCTAGTTTCTGTCAGAGCACAAATATCAAGTCCATAATTTTGAAAAACCTTCACTAACTCATCAATTTTACCGTCATGATTTAGAGTTCTCACATTCCAGTTACCAATTTTAATTGTATTTTTTGCATTTACAAAGGAATTAGATTGTAATTGAGGCAACCGTGAGATTCTTGACATGCAGGGATGTCAATAGCATCTGGTGTTCCCAGGCGGTCACCCATCCAAGTACTAACCAGACCCAACGTTTTATTGTTAAGTATTAAAAACATTATTCTTTCCAAATCATCATCATCATCATTATCATCATCATCACTCCTCTTCTCACCACAAGAATATGTGATAGAGATCCCAAAACAGGAGCAGGAAAGAACAATAATATCATCATCAGCATCACCATCATAATCATCATCATCATCATCACGTCAGTTCCCATGCTCTTCATCTATAATTCCATTTCCATTGTTATGTTGTTTTTTGTTCAATTCCTGTGCTGGTTTCTTGTGAGCTTTCTCCGTCTCTTTCGTGTTCCCCTTGTTCACTCATTCTTTGTCTGCCTGCATGTCTGTTTATCTCAATATTTGTCTCGCTCTGTCTCTCTGTGTCTGCCTCTCTGTCTCTCTCTCTCAGCAGTGTACCAAAAGCTATTCATGCTTCGAGTCGCATTCAGATATAACTTGTCTTTTGGTTTCTCCCTCTCCCTCCGTCGCTCTGGATCTTTTGTTGCTTATTTTTAGTCTGGTTCTATTGTTACCCTCGCCTTCCCTCTTAGCGTCGACTCTCTCTCTCTCTCTCTCTCACACACACACACACACACACACACACACACACACACACACACACACACACACACACAACACTTAAATCTATAGGCATTAAGGACAATACAGTTATTGTCGTTACTAAATCTGCCTCTCTCTTTCTCTCTCTCTCTCTCTCTCTCTCTCTCTCTCTCTCTCTCTCTCTCTCTGTCACACACACACACACACACACACACACACACACAACACTTAAGCCTATAGGCATTCAGGACAATACAATTACTGTCGTTACTAAATCTGCCTCTCTCTCTCTCTCTCTCTCTCTCTCTCTCTCTCTCTCTCTCTCTCTCTCTCTCTCTCATCTGTCTGTGTAATTAAGGGCTTTATTCCATAATTCTAACTGAACGATATACGTTACCTAATCCATCGAACTAATCACTACATTATGAAAAACATTTTGCATTTTACATAAATAATTAACTTCTTATAACTAAGAAAAAAAAACAAGGTGCAGTATTATATAACATGAATATACTCTGAATACTAATTAGAAGCGCTGGCAATTACAGTTCATCATATGTCTGTGATTAATTAAGGTGACTGTGACCGTGAGCAGTACCATCATCGTCACCACCACCATGATGACAAGTACCATGCCCATCACCATCACCACAACCACCATCATGATCATCACCATCATAATCATCATCATCATCGTCACTCTCACCGCTACCATCATCATCATCATCAACACCATCGCAATTGTTCTTAATATTCTCACTCCCTTTCTCTTGGGGAAAAATTCAGACAACCCAATAATGAGCAAATTAGGCGCCATCACGGACTCTCTCTCCATCTCCATTAGTACCTCAATTTAAAGCTCCATTAGTACCTCAGTTTTGTTTTTGGGTTCACGTACAGGCATTTTCGTAACACCTCTTCCTTAGCGATTTTGTGTGTGTGTGTGTGTGTGTGTGTGTGTGTGTGTGTGTGTGTGTGTGTGTGTGTGTGTGTGTGTGTGTGTGTGTGTGTGTGTGTGTGTTTTCACCGTTTCAACATATTTATTACTGTTCGGTGGCCCTGACCATTGCTTTTATCACTCTAGAGTAATTATTGCTGAATGAATGAATGAATATATGAATAAATGAATCAGTAAATCAATCAAATATTCAGTTGTCCTGCAGCGCCTCTTTCATGAATTTCAACCATTTCTGGACGTGGGAAATCATTACTGTTTTATTATTGTTGCCGCCAAAATCGATTATAATATATTCAAACCAGGGGTGTCTTCCCGTCCCCCAGGTTTTAAGCTATTGCACTGCTGGGATGTCTTTTATTCTAATTTAAGCCATCTTCTGACCAATTTATTTAGTTAAGGATAGATTTTTGGAACTGGAGGGATTAGATATGGTCGTAATAAGCTCTATCCATTCATGAGACCTTTCCTAAGTTAAATAAATGTATGTTGGCCAATTAAATAAATAAATAAATAAATAAATAGGACATTATCAGGATCCATGGGTCTAAACACGATGAAATAGCTGATAAAATCCCAAGCACACTTTTCTGCCTTCCTCTGACCTCCTTGTAAGCAAATCTCTCGGGGGCGTCTCGTCTCAACAGAGAGGGCAAGGTTCGGGAAGTTAGCCTATTCAGTTCGGTTAATTCATTACATTTTTGCCATTTTTTGATGTTATTCAACTGAGGATATATTATTCGAGCTGAAGAGATTAGACTAACTCTGAATATTATATCATTACCACGAAAAGCCTCTCCTAAATTGAATGATATGGTCTGACGGCAGTAAGAATAAACTAAATGCGGACGTCACCCAGACTGAAGGAGTTACTGAGTAAAATGTGTTGTAAAGTCAAACGCTCACTTCTCCCTTTAACCTCCTGGTGTGCAAATCTCTCGAGAGCTTCCCGAGGTCTAGAAGGCAGAGAGAGGGGCAACGTTTGGGAAGTTGAGGCAAGAGAGGAAAGTTGGCAAAACACACAGCCTCAGAGGTTCATGAGGGTGAAACTGAATTAGTTGCTGGTGTAACCCTGGAGTTAGTGACTGCTGGAGGAGGAAAAAAGGTATGTGTAGGAGAATTAGCTTTGTTGTGAGTAATTTTTAAGACCTTCCATTTCATTCCTTGCACTGTCTTAAACGCTTCTATAAACCATCTTGCACACTTATACACACGTCCAACAAAGACTTCCCTATCCCCTGAAAGGATGATGATAAGGAGAAAGATAAAAGTACAGGGCAAAGGGCAAGTTTGATCTGAGGTCCACCGGCTGTTATTCAGATGAACCCGGGATAACAACAACAACAAGAACAAAAACAACAAGAACAAAAACAACAAAAGCAACAACAATAGCAGCAACAACAACAACACGTCTTCCTCCTCCATCTCACATCCAAGTATGCAAATCTCTCGGCTGCTTCTCAGGGTCAACACAAGGAAGGTCACACACGGCAGGGCAGGTGTTTTTCGTGATCTGGACGTCAAGGACCGAGAGGAGAAAGTCGGCATGAAAACACACGTACACTCTCTGGAGGTCATGCACTTCACTTAGATGACTTACAGAGTGACTGACTGACTGACACACACACACACACACACACACACACACACACACACACACACACACACTCTCTCTCTCTCTCTCTCTCTCTCTCGGATAATATGAAGGACCATGGACCACTTTTCACTGGAATCAGCGGGAGAAGTATCAGGGTTGTAGGTATAAATAAAATCTCTCCCCCCAGTACACACATGCTTTTTCGTCATGTTTCTCTCTCCCATCCAAAAGTGAGGCATGGCTGTCGAAAATGTCTCCCCCCCCCTCTTTCGAAAAGACAAACGCCAAAGAATAACTGTTTCCATAATTCACACGAGCGAGAGAAAGATGGCGCGTAATATGACTAGGGATTGATCTATTGTTGCGTCGTGTTAGGCAGTGACGGTGAGAGAGGGGATGGGGGAGGAGATGAGGGGAAAGGGGAGAGAGGAGGGAGAAGGGTGAGGGGGAAGAGGAGTAAAAAGGGGACGAGGAGGGGGAAGGGGATGGGAAAGGAGGATGGGGAAGAAGAAAAAGAGAGGATAGGTAGGAAGGGGGGGGGGAAGACATAGGGAAGGGAAGGCAGGGAGAGTGGGATGTGAGGAAAGGGGATAAGAGAGGAAAGAAAAGGGGAGGAGGAGGAGAGGAAAAAGGGAAGGGAGGAGGGGAAAAGGAAAAGGGAAGGGGGAATGAGAAAGAGAAAGGAGGAGGGAAGAGAAGGAGAAGGTAAGAGATGAAGGAAGGGATAAGCAGGAAGGGGGGAGGGAGGGGGGAAGGGGAAGCAGGGGGATGGAGCGAGGTGGTGAGATGGGGAGGGAGGACAAAGTTGTGGAAGATTTGTGCTTTGAGTAAGATATATTTTGTTTTCGACATTGCTCTCATCCTTCAAGACAGCTTTTTTTCTCACGTTTCTCATGGCATACTCGTCTTTTTTTTTTTCATAATTTTTTTCCTTTAAGGCAAGACTTTCTCCATTACTCATTTTTTGTCAAGGTTTAATTTCTTGTTTGTGTTATGATTCATTAATTGTCCTATTGTTACCCTTGATAAGCCTGTTACATAGTTTGCTTGAGAGTTTTTCTCTTTTTTTTTTTTTTACCACTAGCAGTTCGGACAGAAAAGTACAATGTGTTGATGACAAAAAACAGACACGGTAACGGTCAGACCAATATTATCCCTTGGAAGATACAATGCGGAGACAGCAAAAGAAAGGAAGATAAAAGCAGTGGAGAGGAGAGAAGATAAGAACAGATGTGAATTGAGATGAGCAGAAGAAAGGCAAGGAAAAGAGCAGAGAAAAGAACGGCAGAACAAAAGCAGGGAGAAGATTAAAAGCAAAGAGAAGTGATCAGAATATCAGGTAAGAGCACCCCTCCCCCCCTTAGCCTAGTGCAGGTAGAAGAGTAAAAGCAAAGAAGAGAAAAAGAGACCAGAATAACAGATGAGAGCTGCTC
>NC_137027.1:24543913-24561413 GCF_032717465.1 Coenobita brevimanus | reverse complement strand
ATTAAAAAAAAAAAAAAAAAAAAAAACGATTATTTTCCTGACTAGTTTTGGCCAGTCCATCAGGGTTTCTTTAATCTGTCAGAGCAGCTTAATAATTATTTATCATGACTCGCTTTGTCTGTGTAATAGGTTTTCATGGATTTACTCTGCATTTTTTTTTTTTTTTGGAGAAGGCGATTGCAAGCAGATAAATTAATAGTTTGCATTGATTTCCCTGCCAGTTCATCCCACTTTCACGAGTACTTTTCCTGCATGTGACTGTAAAAATTAACTTTCCCTTTTATTACTCTCACTCATTTACGACATATGTTTGTTTTCCTACACACTACTAGACAAAAGGACCTAACTGTCCAAACTTTCCACGCCTTACCAGTCTACAACAAATACGCTTAACTCCGTATCACCACGTACATCAGTTCTCTTAGCACCACACAGCAAACAGGAAGACGCAATACCAGAACACGGCCAATACATAACAAACCTAACTCCCCTAGCCCGCAACGCAGGGACCTCGTTCTCCTCACTACATCAATCATAATCCTCTACATCACTCCAATATACCTAAAAGAAACTTAACTGCACCACGCCATAGACTTTCTCAAACAAAATCAGTCGAAATAAATGCATGACACAGAAAACATCTTACAAAATCACAACACAAGACTACACAAGTAACTCAACAAGCAACAAAGTTCGTCGTAGCTAGCCAACACAAAGGCCTAACTTTTCCACACCACAGGCGACGCATATGCTCGTCCCTCGCCACAAGCTCGTAGAAAGGAGCTCATAAGGTATCAGAACTTACGCTTCAACTTGTGCACACACACTAAGTCAGGCACAAGTTTATGTTAGTTCCCCCCTTTGCTCTTCCCTGCCCAAGTTTTCTTTCCTGTCCTTTTCTCTCCTGCCTTTTATCTGACTTTTTCGCTCCCTGTTTTTCCTTTGGGTTTTCTGGTGTCTGGTACCCCTTTTTCTTACATCTCTTGTGTTACTGTCGCGGTCTTCTTTCATCTCCCTTTTTTCTGTCTCCCATTATCTCCCTCCATTGCAGTTCCTTGCTTTCCTGCTCTGTCTCTCTCTCTCTCTCTCTCTCTCTATGCATCCATCTTTCCCTCCTTCTCAACCTTTTCTCACCCCTCTTGCCATCGTCTTCTCTCCATCTTATATCTCTGCCTGATCTCCTTTACCCTCGCCTAGCTCTCCCTCCTCCCCTATAAGGAACCCGTTATGCTTCCTTCTTGTTCTTCAAAAGCTTCAACCCCACATCTGATCTCGTCTCTCCTCTCCAGATCGTCTTAATAATTTCCTCAAATCTAAACCCAGTTCTTGCTTACATAATCTACTTAACCCATCAATGCATCAACCAACCAATCAACTAAATACCCTAAATGCCAACCTTGCAACCAGAAAACTAGCACCCATCCATTCAACCAACTTACCAACTAACCACCCAACCAATCAGCCAACCAACCAATCAACCAACCAGCTTATTTTTCGTGCTTTACTTTCTTTTTCTTTTCATTTTCATTGTCCTAATTTGGCCACAGACTTGATACTTGTTTCCTATGGCCTTGCAGTTCTCCTTCCAGGTCCCTTTCTTCGAGTTCTTTCAAACTGTTCGCATTCCCCTCCTTTCCATCAATTTCCCGGCTGCACTTAAATTATTCTTGGAGTGAAAAGTTTATTCCTTCCCCTCTTCTAAACCTGGCGGAAACAATCACGCCCGTTGGACAATTTCCCTGCATCGCTGAGTCCTTTGCCACATACTTGAGACCTTCCAGAGAGCCTTCTTTGTATTATTTTCTACAACCATATAGATCCTTTCCAGCCTGTCATTGTTACCATTAAATATTTGATAACAAGAACAGGTTTTCTACTGGATTTAGGCACCGGTAGCAATGATATAGGGGTGAGACTGTCTAAAAATCACCAGTAAACTCTTCGGATCATATAATGCCACAAAAGATACGAATAAATGCTTTTCTTCCACCTTTCGACTCTAATTTGTTACGGTAGCCTAACCTCGGGCTCCTACACCTCGAACTGTGTAGCCTAAAGTAAGACTGATTGTTACTGTGCTTTTAGATTAACACCTCTGTTTTCTGTCTGTATTTAAAGCTTAAAACTAACAGGAATTTGTCTTTTTCAGATTTACCCTCCAACCCAAGGATATTCCACACCTAAACTCACCTCTCCTTCCGCATCCTTCCATGAATCTGTAGCTCATGTAATGTTGACGTATATAAAAAAGAAAATTTTTCCATCACACACACACACACACACACACACACACACACAGCAATCACACCAAGCATCACTCACCATTCTCCTTACCCTTGCCAGCTCAAATGATGCAAGGTAACACAAGTGTATTGTATCTATTGCGCGGTGTAAAAATTTTACACGGAATGATTGGTGGAATTTGTTTCATTTCGGAAAAAAGTTTGTGGATGTAATTTAGCACCGAGCTTGAGTGATGAGTGCATGATGCTGTGGGGATTTTCATTGGGAGGCTTGTTTGATAATTCTCGTGTGTGTGTGTTTGTATGTGTGTGTGTGTGTGAGTGTGTGTGTGTATGTGCGTGTGTATGTGTGTGTGTGTGTGTGTGCGCGTGTGCGTGTGCATGCGCGCGCGCGTCTGCATTCTACTTCATATACTCTACCTTCTAAGTGGACACTTGCATAGGGACGCTGATGATGATGATGATGATGATGATGATGATGACGACGACGACGATGATAATAAGAGAAAATTAAAATGGTGACTCCTGTTTTTTTTATTATTCTTTTATTGTGGTTTTCACTGAGCTGGATGATTCGTCTGACATCAGCTGGAAAAAGAATATGGAGTTCAGGCACTGCACTGAATGGTCTGCTTCTTTTACTTAGAAGCCTCTGTCCCTCCAAAAGCCAGATCTGCAGCTCGTCTTGAGAAAGCAATGAAAAAGCCAACTCTCTAGCTCCCCTGCCATCCAACTAAGAACACTGGCCTTCAGAAACTGCAGGTTAAGTTCATGATTTCACTGAATTTACGAGACTCACTAGTAATAAAGGAGTTAATGACAGCCGTATCCAAAATTTCTACACAAATAAGTCTCTCCAAAGCTGAGTAAAACCGTCTGGAAATAGCAAAAATAAAGCCATCTCTCGAGCTCTGAAAAAAGCCATCTCTCAACTACTGAAGATTCCCACCTCTCGATCTCTGAAAAATCCCACCTCTCGAGCTATGAAAGCAGCCACCTCTCGACCTCGTAAAAATCCCACTTCTAGAGCTCTTCCACCGTCCAATATTAGACGCTGGCCATCATAAACAGCAGCTTATGTATACGATTTTACTGTGCTGACGGAAACCCCCTGGCAGTAAGGGGGTAAATACAGACTATACAACTCTCCCCTCCACTGGATTAACTAGTGCGGAAATAGCAAGAATAAACCATCTCTAGAGCCCTCACACAGTCCAATGCTCGACCTTTGCCACCATAAACAGCAGCTTATGTACACAATTTTACTAAGCTTACGGAAACCCCCTAGCAGTACAGGTAATTAATAAAGGCTATATAAGTCTCTCCTCCAATTAATAAATTCATATAGATATAGCAGGAATAAATAATTTCTCGAGCCTTCCCACAGTTCAATGCTCAACCTTGGCCGCCATGAAGTGGAGGGTTAAGTTCACGGGGCCTTGCTGGCTACCAACTCTGGCCTCAATACCCCCACTCGCCGTCCGCTGCGTACCGACCCACTTCCCCTTTTTCTCGGCAAGTAATCGTGTGGTGCAGAATTTTCAAGGGAATTTAGCATTTTCTTGCTCTTGTCATCATTTCTTTTTCTTTTTTTACTTGTGTGACTCCTTAATTTTGCAGGCTTCACTGATGTTTATACTGAAAACTAATGGTGCATTTGGTCACTTCGTTTCTTACACTTCGTTTTATCTGGTTGTAATCGTCCTGTGTGGAATTTTCATTAGAATTTTGAATTCACTTTAATTTGTATTGCGTGACTCTAACGTCAAAGGATTAAATGATGGATATTTTAAAGCTTACCAGCTCAGTGTTCACTGTTAATCTGGGGAGAGTAAACGTGAAATGTGAGTTTTTCAAAAGAATGTAGGATTTTTTTTCTTCTTCCTTGCATGACTCTGACTTCGAAGGTCTGATTGACAAGTAAATATTGGTAGTTCTCAACTTCTTTGTTGTCCTGTTACAAATTGTGGATTTCTAGTTAGTATATTAGTGGAATGGGGGATTTACGATAATGCTATTGACGATAACGATGATGACATTATTACAGCTTTCTCAGTTTGGATTTTTTGAGCAAAAAATTACGCATCTCACATATATTAAACACTTTACCTTTCTCGCAGTATACTCATACGTGTCAAATTTTTCTAAGAAATTTAAGAAGTTTCAGCTGCTTGCGTACCTCTCTCGTTCATCTCTATACCCCGAAAGGAGGATGGTGCAATGGAAGGACAACTTAAGATTACAGTCCACAGAGTTCACGTTTTGAACGAGCCTACTGCCACAACTACAGCAAAAAAGGGATGGAAACTAATCACTCTTTTACTACCGACGCCCACCATCTTTTTCGATGTTCGCGCGCTGTTCAATCGCTGCAGGATTTTCGAAAGAATTTAGGGCTTTTATATTCCGCTTGCGAAATTCTCCAGCTATCTCACAGCTTTACCTGTTTTGAATTTTACGAGTTCTCTATTTACTGACACTTGCCTGCTTCTGCTCTTCTCCTTGGGTGTTCACATGGGATGGAGTATTGGAAGAATTTAACTACTTGTCTCCTATGACAAAATTTTCATAATATTTTTGCTACCTTCAGACAATTTACTCAAATTGGCTTTTGTATTCATGGAGTTAATGATGGCTTTGTTTAACTCCTTATTTCTAAAAATCTACACTTAATAAAATCGTACGTTTACAGTAAGAATAACAACTTTAAAAAGCCACTGGATTACATTATTTTGTTTTTGTAACTAAGAAGATGCAAAACAGATTCCACACCATTACTTTCTCCGGAATTTAAGAACAACAATTTAAATTTCCACTGACTCTGATCCATTGTCCTCTCTCGTGTGGTATTTGTGTGGAAATTATTTTTAAAATAATATTTGATTTATCTGGGAGATTCTTCGATATAAATGAAGACGTCAGATGTCTTAAATTAATCCAACTCCTAGCCCGCACGCGCGCAAGCACACACACACACACACACACACACACACACACACACACACACACACACACACACACACACACACACACACACACAGGATCTAAGGCATTCATACAATAAAACCCGTACACATCAAAACATAAGTAATAATGGCTACATACATATCCGTAAACAGCCAAGGGGACACACACACACACACACACACACACACACACACACACACACACACTCAGAAAAACAACAAATGCTTGAGCTGCACGAGGCAGAACAGTCGAAGGTGGCGGACTTCTTCCCCCGAGAGAGGAAACAGGGGTTGAGGGAAGGAGGGGGAGATGGCAGAAGGGGGGGAGGAGAAGGGGGATGGAGAGCGCTTAGAGAAGGAGTGGAAGGGTTAAAGAGAGGGAGAGGCCCGGGACAGGGGGAACGTGGGGAAAGGGATAGAGTAGAAAATGAGGGGCACAAGAGGAGGAGGGGAGAGAGAGAACAAAGGGAAAGGAAAGAAGGACCGTGAGGAAGAGAAACAATAAGGTGGAGAGGGAAGAGATAGGGGAGACGAAGGGTTGAGGAGGGAGAGGGAGAGAGGGAGGAGGACTAGGAATGGGGGAGGCTGACTCAGAATAGGAGAGGGAAGGGGTAGAGGAAAAGTCAGAAGGGAGGGGTAACTGTGGTGTTGGACGAGGATGGGAATGGGAAGTAGGACGAGGAAGAGAGGAATCAGTGTGAGGAGGTGGAAGGAAGGAGAGAAGCATAAAGGATGAGGGATGGAAGAGAGAGAAAGGGAGGAGGAGGAGGAGGAGGAGGAGGAAGAGGAGGAGTAACAGGAGTAAGACCAGGAGAAGCAGCAGGTGGAAGAGGGAGAGGAAGGGGGAAGGGGGGAAGGGGGAAAGATTGGGGAGGGTGAGGGGAGGGAGACAACAGAGCCATAGAAAAAAATATGAACGAGGACTGCTTGCTACCTGAGGCGTAATGAATGTGTTGTTAGCAGTGTCCACCTGCCACACACACGCGCGCGCACATGGGTACATACGTACACAGACATGCATAGGTGTACAGGGAGAACACACACACACACACACACACACACACACACACACACACACACACACACACATATGGAAATGTCATCACACGGACACTTACACAGAGGCACACTGGAAAACAAGCTCGCCCACCCACATCAACACACGTTTGGACACACACACACACACACACACACACACACACACACACACACACACACACACACACACATTTTATCCCTGGCGTTCCCACTCCAAGCCACACAGTTTCCTGGAGGGCAGCGCTGGCTAGAGTTACGACTTGTTTTTTTCCAAGATATTCCTAAAATGGTGTCACAGGAGGAGGCGAGGACAAGGTAAAATTTCCTTATACATTGTGTGTACTCCTACAATAAATACTGCTAATACAACTAGTCCTAAGATTATGTATATATAATGATATTATATACAAATGTTCCTATAATAATTACTGCCAATATAACTCCTATAATTTTAATCCTCCCAAAGTAGCCTTTGATTGAAAACTATTTCCATAATAAGTTCGCGAAGCATATATTTCAAAATGCAAAACAAAAATCCATATGCAATATTCCCAAAATAAACATCTCAATTTTGGTTTCTGTGTTTCAAACCGTACTTATTCCCACTCTCGTCTCCTAGAAATGAAGGGTAGCAGGCTGTCTTCACTGCCTCTATTTTGCACTAACTGTCAACTCCTTTATATAATTCCTCCACGCTAGCATCAAACGACATTATTCTCCTGACAGAAATCGTATTAACTGAAACGTTACCAGTATATTACGATTAGGAATTTCTGTATGAGATGAGGTACTCCATCTACCGTGTGCTTGTGTCTAACGGTCAGGCAACGTGTCAGCAGGGTTTAGCAGATGAATCAGCACAGGGTTAGGTATGATGAGATTTGGTCCAGAAGCAGTGCCAGTGTCTCTGGGTAAAAGTCAGCCAGTGTGTCAGCCGAGATAAAAGTCAGCCAATGTGTCAGCCGAGATCAAAGAAAAGCCAGTGTGTCATCCACTGTGTCAGCCATAGCAAAATGCAGCCAGTGTGTCAGCAGGTGTAAAATCCAGGGTAAAAGTAAGCCAGTGTGTCAACCGAAATAAAAGTAAGCTGGTGTGTCTGCTACCGTACCAGCTGCGTAAAAATAGGGCAGTGAGTCAGCCAGCGTGTCAGCAGAAATTTAGTTCGATGTCACCTCTTGCCACAGGTGGGATAAAATTTAGAGTCTGAGTAAAATTTCAAGTCTAAGTGCTGACGAAGTGTAATTGAGGTGAAGGCTATCCGGTCACTAACTATGCAGGTCGGGGATATGGACTCGTTTCGATGAGCTGGGACTTTTTTTTTTCTCTTGCTTTGTGTGTATGTGGGTGAGGAAGAGTGTGTGGGGTGAGATGGATATGTGTGGGGTGAATGTGTGTGGGGTGAGAGTGTGTGGGGGTGGTGGAGGGTAGTGTGGTGAGTGGGTAGTGGTGGGTGATGTGTGGGGAGGGTGGAGGTTTGATGTGTGAGGGGGGCCGTTTGGTGTGTGTGGAATGGGGTAGTGTAGTGTGTGTGGGATGGGGTGAGGTGGTGTGTGTGTGTGTGTGTGTGTGTGTGTGTGTGTGTGTGTGTGTGTGTGTGTGTGTGTGTGTGTGTGTGTGTGTGTGTGTGATGTGGCTGTGTGAGTGTTGGGTGAAGCTGTGTGTGTGGGAGGTGAGGCTGTGTGCGTGTGTGTTGGGTGGTGCGTGTGGAGTCGGGGTGGTGGGGAGAGAAGCTGCATTACAGTACTTATAAGGCATATTAGAATGTAGAGGTTATGAAGAGAGGTTAGACAGGAGGATGGGAGGGGTGAGAAAAGAAAGGAGAGAGACAGGAGAAGGGAGCGAAGTAGTAACTGACTGAGAGAGACAGCGCGGGAGGGAAAAGAGGGAAGGAAAAGGAGAGGGAGGGAAAGAAGGGAAGAAAGAAAGGAGTGGAAAACAGTGGTATGAAAGGAAGGAGGGAAGGAAACACGGTGAGGAGGAGAGGAAAGAGATATATGCAAAGAGAAGGGCGAAATGACGAATCAATGGCGGGAAAGCAAGAAGGTAAAAACGAATGGAAGAGAGAAATGAGAGTGAAGAGAGCAAGACAATGACAGATATGAGAGAAGTAAACAAAGTGTGAAGGAAGCAGATATGAGTATGAGAAGACAGGAAAAAAAAATAGGGAACGGAAGGCGAAGAGGGAAGGGGGGAAAAGAAAAAAAAGTAAACCAAAAGAAAGAGGAAGAGGAATAAAAAAAACAAATGGAAAGAGAAATTGAGAAGGTAGAACGGAGAAAATAGGAAGGAAAGAAGAAAAGATGGAAGGAACGGGAAACAAAGGGGCGAAGGGAATGGAAGAGGAAAATGAAGAAGACAGGAAGGGACTGAGGAAAGAAAAATGACAAAATAGCAGTCACCGTGAATGCAAAGATAAATTTTGATCCAAAGCTTTCCCACAGACCAAACAAACATTCCTCTTCGCTTCCGAGATGGTTTTGGTGTTACTGTTCCCGTTATTAACAGATAAAAATGGGACAAGGATAGATAGATAGACAGATAAATTGATAGATAGATAGATAGATACCCAGACGGCCAGACAGACGAATGCATATAGACAGATGGATAGACAGAATGAAACAAAATAGAATTATTGATAACAAATGTAGATAGAAGACTGACAGATAGATTCAATATATCTCCCACCTATATCCAGCCTCCCTTCAAAATTAAAATACTGCTTTATTTTTACAAGCAATTTTTACTCAGATGCTTGGCCATTTCCCTCTCCGCTTTCTTCCACCCATTTCAGCGTCCCCTCCATTTTTCCTCTATTCCAGATGAATGCATCAATCAATTTTCCATCCCGAACTAGTATTGCATTTTAATCAACTTTATCTTCTCTGCTTCAAGTCCCGAAAAAAATAAATAAATCTGCCAGTCAATCACTTTTCCTTGCTCCCAGCCTTTCTCTCTCCTCAGGCTAATCCATTTCGTACACTCATTTCTTTTTCTTTGATTTTTTCATGTTTTCAACATAAGTATTTTGGGAGCCGTTCATCTGGATCCCGGTAATGAGCGACCTACTCATATTTTCATTTTTAATTGGCGTCCAGAAATCCATGAGACAAAGTGGGCTTCACCTGCTCATCCTCGCAGTTTATATTCGCTTAGTTCAACTTTTTTTTTTTTTTTGCAAGCTTTAAAGTATATATTTTAGCTTAGAGAAGAACCAGTTATACCCAAGGGATTTAAATCATTTCCAGAAATCTTTTGACAGTGGATATTGCCACCACCCTCACACAATTTTTTTTCCACTCAGATCTCTTCGCCAAGGAGGTTATGTTTTTTGCCGGCGTTGGTTTGTTTATTTGTTTGTCAGTTAGCGCGATTACTCAAAAAGCTATGAACGAATTTTGCAGACATTTTTTGGAGGGGTAGGGTATGGCCCAAGGAACAATCCATTAGATTTTGGTGGTGATGTGGATCATCATCCGGATCCAGGAACTTTTTAAAGGATCCCTTACCAGTGCGGGATAGTGGCAATTTCAACATATCTGCTTCTAACTCGATAAATAATGCCTACAATGATTGAACAAAAGTTACAAGATAACATCTACACAGGATCTACTACACACCCAAGTTTGATCTGGATCCCACAAACATTCAGGATCTGGTGATCCAGAATGTTCAAGTCTTGGCGTAGGTTTGCAATCTCGGTCTGCTCTTCTTATTATTTTATTAAATCCGTCAATTGTTTTCCTTCAACTTAGGAAACCTCTCTCTCATTGAAGAATTGACTTTGTGTCCAGAAATCCTTGACGCAGACTGGATTTCGCCTGCTCATCCTCGTAATTATGACCGGTTCATTACATCGTTTTATATTTTGCTTTTATTCTTACCGACAGTCAATTTCCCACACCTTATGAGAATCCACGTACTATTTCATCAAAAAATTTCCAAACACTGTAATCACCATGAATTTTGATAAATGAACGAAGAATTTAAAACAGCAGGCCTTCCCTCAAAATCATGCGAACACTGTAAGCACCATGAATTTGGATATATGAAAGATGAATCGGAAACAGCAGTTCTTGCCAAAAACTATTCAGACAGTGACTATGATGATAATGACAGACAAATATAATGAAATCAATGATTAATGTAATGATGATGATGATGATGATGACAAAAACGATAATGATGATGCCGACAGTGACAATGAAGATGGTAATGACAAATATGATTATGATGATGATAATGATCAAAACTCCGCCGGCAACTGTAAATAATAAAGAGATAAATAAAGACATCGTTTATTATGATGTATTAATCGTGCATGAGCAGCAAAAGAGGTGCATTTAAGTCAATTTTCATAACGCATAATTTAACAGTCACCAAATTAGTTCTCTCTCTCTCTCTCTCTCTCTCTCTCTCTCTCTCTCTCTCTCTCTCTCTCTCTCTCTCTCTCTCTCTCTCGACTACGTGCATGCAATATTAATTTTTCTTTTACATTCTCATTATCTATTCACATCTCTTTCTTACTCGTTACTTTACTTTCATTTTTAATTTTGTCTCATGAATAATTTCTCTTCGTCATCTACGCTTTTCTCCTTTTTTCCTTGATTTGGTTAACCCTTTTATTTTATCTTATTTTTTTAATCTTGCTCCCTGGTTTCCTCTCTCCATATCATTTATAATATATCCTCTTTCACTTTTAATTTCGCTTCACGTATAGTTTTTTACTCCTCGGGCTTTCTGGCTCTCATTTATGTTGATGTGCTTCCATTTTTCTGTTTTTATTTCCTTTCCTGGACTCGTCTCCCTTGTTTCATCTCACTTCTTCCATTTTTAATTCTGTTTTATGGATAGTTATTTTAATTGTCTATATTCCCTGCCCTTAGGTTTGCTGAAGTAATTACATTTTTAACAAAGAGCATTTCAGAGTGCAACACTGCACCCTACAATCGGTATAAAATGCAATCGTTTGACCTTATCCTGTGACCTTGACCTCTGATCAATTGTTTTCTGAACTGAATCACTTCATCCTACCATGGCTCTGAATCCTTCAACGATATTTGATGTAAGTCGCATCAAAACTGAGTTGCCTTTATCATACGGCCTTAACCTTCCACCTGTTATTCTGAAAAAAGAAAAAAAAAAAAATCACTTCATCCTTGGTTAATCCTCAACCTCCCACCAGGTTATGTGTCATTTCCAGACTCTGTTAAAACTGGCACAGTAAAATACTTCAGTAAAAGAGGCATTGCTTCAGTACAAGTGGCTTCTCGTAAGTTGAATACAATATTCCGAGCAGCATTAAAAAAACTGGTTAAGTCATCAAGGGCCTGACGGAACTAAATACATATATAGAATGTAGTATTAATTGCCAGTAAAATGATATGTTTATTAGCGGGTTATGGAAGGGTTTAATGAGGAAGCACTAGGATGTTTTTTCAGCACTGTTTTCCGAGGGACTGTTAGCTTTTGGCCGATGACATTTGTTATTTATTTATTTTATTTGTTTTTCTGAGGAGACACCTTAAGCTGGGGGATTACAGTTTATATGATTTTGTTTTCAATGGTGCTGTGAGAAAGTGAGGGTGAGGGATGAGAAAGTGTGTGTGAAAGTGAGGTAGGGAGGATGAAGAAAAGTATGAGAAAACGAGGTCTAGATGATTCGTAAGGTATATACGAAATGTGTGTTTGTGAAAGCGAGAAATGGAGGATCAAGAAGCGAGATATATATAAGTAAATAAATAAAAAATAATAGTGCACTCTCTGATGAGGGAATTATACATGGATGTGCACATGTCAACCTTTGCACCCACCTTCTGACTTGGCAAAATATATATTGATAAATGTCCAAGACATGATGAAAGAGATAGTTAACCAGTTAAAAAAAAAAAAAATCACCAAATGAGACGTTTACTAGTTGAAAAAAATAATCACACTCCCAACATCGAACAAAAAGGCAATGCGAATGACTTAACACGCGTCCTAACAGATTAAATACATAATACTGATATAACTTCGCCTCATAAGATACAGTACTAACATTTACAGTCAACGAAAGAAGTGTTACCCACAGGTGCGATGAAACGTGACCTGAACAATTCTTTTTTTTTTTTTTTTTTTTTAAGAATGTCTGGTAATTTCTAGTATTTATTTTTTTCGGCTGATGCTATATTACACCATCACTGAGAGGCAGAATGAGATACATAGGGAAAATTAAAATGTCACCGAACAAAAATTTGGCAAAGAATAAAAAATACCATAATAACTGCAGAAAAAGGTGACGTAGTACAAAACTATAAGAAGAAAACTGAAATATCGCCAAAGAAAAGTTAAGCATATAATAACAATTGAACAGATAATAAATCTTAAATAATAACAGAAGGGCAAACAGTACACTACTCCAAGCACATCTTCCACGTTTCAGAATGAAAAAAAGAAAAAAAAAATACCAACACTATTTGCGTGCTAAAAAAAAAAAAAACGGCGAGGTATTCTCATGGGCTTAGAAAACGTCTTAGCACCTCTCTCTTATTCCACATTACTTGTCACTTGTTGGTTACTGACAATGTTTGCAGCTCCCGCCAGCGTGTCGTCTTTTATTCTTAATGCAAACATGTAACCCCTAGCTAGCTTTGGGAAAACGTCATATTAACGCTTTGATAAAACTCTTTCCAACCCATCTAGAACGTACTATTTCTTTCTGGCTGCATATAATGAACAGAAGACAGCAAGAACTATGCATATGTGACGTCCTTTGTTAGTACTGACAGAGTTCACGTGAATAAACAGCCATGGAAAATATTATGTGCTTTACAATGAAATAGGGGAAAATAATGAGAAAACAGCTCGAAAACAATATCAATGGCACTCTTTAGCTAAATCTGTTAGAATCAACATAGTCTGTATAATAAAAGGATTATGGACGCGTTATATAAAGGAATAAATTGGTGAGGAAAGGGTGCTAAGAGTTTTCTAAGCCGACGAGAATACAGACCACGCAACTATGTTGTTTCATTGGTCCAGTTGCTGACAATAATATCGATCTTTTTGGCCAAAGAATTTTGAACTTTTACATGATAGTCTAAAAAATCTGTTGAGATAAGAGGAACGAATCAGTATATTTCTAAACTCATTGCTCAGTATCTCGCCATTTATAGTATTAAGGTGTATCGATATACATGTCCATAGCTGAACAGCAATTTTAGGGCTACTCACCTGTGTTACTGTGTCCAGGTGTGGCCGTCGCTGTCGCCGCGGCTCACCACACTGCCTCACCATTACCATACCTGCCGTAAAGATAATCATCATACAATTAGTTTCTAACTTATTGGACATCACTCTGTTAAGTCTATTTCGCAGCAGAACTACACTCGGCTGGGACCTACACCCTTCCACACTTCTCCATGCTCCCTTTCTGTAACCATAATTTTAGTTTCAAATCATTATATATTTCTTGTCTACCGGCCACTACGTCAATCCCATTCCAGAGTAGAATTATACTCGGCTGCAACATACACCCTTCCATACTTCACCGTGAACTCTCCCTCTAACCATAACCATAATGTTAGTTTGAAATGGATTCTAGCTACAGGCGATGGAGTTACAGCGAAGGAGTAAGGTGGATGTAGATGGGTAGAAGTCATGATCAGGTGTGATGCTGATTCGGCATGGTATATATTTCATCATTTGTGGTTGTGTCTTCTCTAGCATTTTAGCTGGGGCCAGGTGATTTTATTCAACTGAGTGTCACTGAAACCTGAGAATGTTACTGATGTCACCTGGTTGGCACAACTCTAGCATTCCATTCCTGCTAAAGCCAGACTATTTTATTCATCAGAGATTCACCAGTCTGAGTGTGTTGTCAGTGTTAACCTAACCAAACAGATTATGATGACTACGTGTAACTTTACTTAAGCTATTATTATGGCTTATTGCAGGTAAGAAAGAGGGAATTAGCTTTTGCAGTGGGCTGTACAGTAAAAAATAAAACATCTCCGCTGTTCCGTCTGAAGAAACTTTACAACTGACTAAGTACAATGAAAACCATATCTCAACTAGTGCATATTACAGATGGTTTAAACTTTCCTCTATGTATCTGTCAAACTTTTGTGTCAGTCTGCACATAGCCTACTTCACACAATACTGATCACAGTCGCCATAAAAGTTTCCAGTCAGTTTGGCTCTGATCTAAATTTCGTCACTGCTTCAGTCACACAAGGGGTCAGTAAAAGGGAGCTACCGAATCTAACCAACAAATGACGAGGCGATTATCATGCACTAATGAGAAAAATGCAAATGAAACCCTCAGCCTCACAATCCAGTGCTCTGGTCAGAATACAAATAAATCGAGCACCTTTACAAAATAAGGCAAGCATTCAGCGAAGGACCTCTCGTACCTAAGGAGTTCATCTACAACGCGAGGCCAAACGAACGTAAAATTTGGTCTCTTAATTTGGTTCCACGCTCACTACTGAGATTCATATGAGCAATTCCGGGTGGCCCCTTGGGGAGGACTAAGTTTACTTTTCAGTGTGAGAGGGAGGGGCGGACTCTAGTGTGACTTGCTAATGTTTTCAACTGGCGAGAGAAAATAACAATAATGCGAGTGTGGAAGTAATGACCGGCTTAGTATATTCTTGCCCGACTGCAATTTCGGCTGGAAGTTTTAGAATGCCGTGTGATTTTTTATCATGCTAGAAATTCCTGTTAAGCTGTGTAATTTCAGTCACTCATGTTACTAAAATTCCGCACGAAACAGGATTTACTTTAAATCTGTGCAAGGATATGTGTTGGTGATGCGTGTGTGTAAGGTGTGTACTTTGAATGTGTGTGTGTGTGTGTTTTAGTGTGTGTGTGTGTGTGTGTGTGTGTGTGTGTGTGTGTGTGTGTGTGTGTGTGTGTGTGTGTGTGTGTGTGTGTGTGTGTGTGTGTGTGTGTGTGTGTGTGTGTGTGTGTGTGTGTGTGTGTGTGTGTGCGTGCGTGCGCGCAAGCATGGCCATAATAACCCTACACCCACGCTGCCCAGAATGACTGTAAACAACACAAATTTCACCATTTAGACTCTAAAATGAAGTTAACCATGCAAAGTTAGAGCTGATTAAACGACTCTTTCACTACACTCATTTGGGTCAACAGAACAACAGTGACATAAAACCATGGCTTTTAATAGAGGTATGACCCTGTCCGTGTGATGATGCTTTTCTTTACTGTCTATCCATCTCTCTGTCTGTCTGTATGTATGTATGTATCTATCTACATATCCAGCCATCCATATATTTATCTGCCCCTCTATTTATTTATCTATCCATCCATCAATCTATCTATCTGTCTACTTATCACGCAGTTTAACCCAAGCAATAATTATGGATGGGGAAAATTTCATACACACCCAGGCTCTTCAACATCCTCAGTATCAGTGGTTCTTCAAAAGCTTCATCAAATCATGGAACGATGAAGAGTAAAAACATATTTGTCAATCATGTTTGGGGTACGAAGGTGCCTTGTGTACGGTGATCGTGAGAGACGTACACGTGGTGTGTGTGTGGTGACGACATAAACATTCTCAGGCTCTAAAGACTCACTCTCAGCCGTATAAACAGTAATCGTGTGGCATTAGCTGGAATAGGACACTAGAGTTGCTCCGCCCATGAGGGGGATAATACCGGCAAAATACCATTCTGTTTTAACATTCCCAAACTCTTATGACTCACTTTCAGTTCAGTAATTTCGTCAGGCGTCAACTGGAATGGAGCACTAGAACTGTCCCGACCATGAGAGGGATAACACCGAAAGAAATACCAGTCTATATGAACATTCTCGGATTTTTATGATTCACTCTCGCCTGTGTATAATCCTCTGGTGTTAGCTGGAGTGAAATACCAGACTTAGCCTTACAATGAACGTTAATACCAGAATATCCACCAGTCTGTATTTCTCTACCAATTCACGATACATGTTATTCCCAGCGCCAGGACCACCAGGAATACTTTTATACATTACACCTTGTTTGTAATCTGTCCACCCCTTCCTTGGTAATGAATAAATATACATTCAGATACAGACGCCCTTAATTACCAGCCCACACGTTCAACTTCACACACACCCATCATCCCCTCCCCGTCTTTTATGGTGTGTGTGTGTGTGTGTGTGTGTGTGTGTGTGTGTGTGTGTGTGTGTGTGTGTGTGTGTGTGTGTGTGTGTGTGTGTGTGTGTGTGTGTGTGTGTGTGTGTGTGTGTGTGTGTGTGTGAAGGAGGGAGGGAATGGAAGAGGGTTATGGGCTCTTAAGCCCTTTAATTCTATCTAGCTATCTATTAATCTCTCTGACGATCCGTTGATATATGTATATCTACTGATCTTGTACCAGTCTGTCTTTCTGTCTGTCGGCTCTGTCTCTATCTATCATCAATTTATCTATCTACACTATCTATTGCCTCCTCTCCTCCCAACCACCTCACTCTCACATACTCTCCTATTCAATCTCTCACTCCATTCGTTCCAGATGGCAGATATCACGATTTAAAAAAAAAAAAAATATGAAGGCAAAAGCAGGGAGATTAGTACAGTATATTTTTGTGCAATTTGGTGTCTGTATTTTCAAGTGTAGAGCAGAGAGACTAAGTAATTGCAATTACAGTTATAACAATGCATGTCTGATCTGCACGTTTTGGTTCTTATTTCAGCTCTTAATGGAGGAAGAAGAAGCTGCACCAGAGGAATAAGTACTTTAAAATGATCCATGAAAAATTCAATAGTTCTGTACTCCAGCTTGCAGTAATATTAATCTAGCTTTTTCCCACAACATGAGTTGCATATACTGTATACGTTTTCTCTTGACTTCCTGTCCCATGGATGCTCTTGATTATTTACTTAGGCAAAATCCAGATTTTATTTATATAGGGAAATTCAAGGTTAGCAAGGGTTACTCTACGCAATTTTGAACCCCCGGCCACCATAATATCCTTCAGCCGGAGAAAATTGTTCTCTAGTAATCTATGTAATCTAAAGGTGTGTTTTATTAAAGTTAAAAGGTTTTAGAAAACTGGCTATATTATTATTACAGCGTCGTATCTTTAGCGCTCTGCTGTACTAGTGCAACCTTGAAATAATCATCTATTTCATCGACACACAAGTTAAGTTTAATTACGTACTGCAATATTAAGCAAGGAACTACCATTTAGAGTCACTCACTATAGTAAACAGATTTCATGGCTTAGTTAAATTTCTGTATAACCTAAGATTTTGAACCACAAATTGAA
>NC_137027.1:24513913-24538913 GCF_032717465.1 Coenobita brevimanus | reverse complement strand
AGGAGTTAACTGGGACTGAAAAGAGAAGGAAGGAAAAAACCTGTACGAGATAGAAATGATAATTTGATGACTAAAGATTTGGATATAAAAGGAAGGTGGAAAGAGCACTTTGAATCTGTTCTAAATAGACCAATCCCACCTGAAGAGGACATTTTGCCAGCCGAGAGATTTGCAGATAGAAACAGGGGATATAACTTTGGAAGAGATAGCAAAATCTATAAAGGAGTTAAAGAATTTTAAAGCCCCAGGAGAGGATGGAATATTCCCTGAAATGCTTAAGGTGGAAAATGACGAGATGATGAATGCGCTTTTGAAACTTTTTAATGTGGCTTGGGATAATGGTGGATTTCCAGAAGAGTGGAAAAATGGAGTGATTATAAAAATACCAAAAAAGGGAGATTTAAGTGTGTGTGGCAGTTGGAGGGGAATAACTTTGACACCTGTAGTTGCAAAAGTCTTTTCCAAAATCTTGTTGAACAGAATAGAGCCAGTAATTGATAAAATTTTAAGAGAAGAACAAGCGGGATTTAGAAAGGGTCGAGGTTGTAATGATCAGATTTTTATTGTAAGGCATCTAATGCAGCAAGCTAATGAGATGAAAATGCCACTTAGTATGTGTTTTGTGGATTTTGAAAAGGCGTTTGATAGTGTTTCACGTGGAGCTATGTTGAAAATTATGAGATTCTATGGTATCCCAGAAAAGTTTGTAAATATTTATTAGAAACCTGCATGAAGGTACTTTTTGTAAGGTAATGGTGAATGGTTCTTTGAGTGATCCATTTCAGGTTAGGTCAGGAGTGATTCAAGGAGGAGTTCTTCGCCATTTTTGTTTGCTTTGGTTATGGATTATGTTATGAAAAAGGTTGTAAGGAGAACAGGTGCAGGAATTAACTGGAAAGGAAATAAGCTGATGGATTTGGACTATGCTGATGATATTGTACTGATTTGCGGAAGTATTTACGAGATGCAGAGGGTGCTTGATTGTCTGGTGGAGGAAGGAGAGAAAGTGGGATTGGTAATAAATTGTGGAAAGACTGAAATTATTAATATGCACGTGGAGAACCAAATCGATTGTGTAATTGGGAATAATGTGGTGAAGAATGTAGAAAACTTTAAATATCTGGGAACGATTGTATCATCTAATGGATCATTAAACAATGAAATTGAGGAACGGATTAGACAGGCTTGGCGAGCTGTTGGAATGTTGAAATCTGTTTGGAATAATAATAATATGCTTTCGGTACATACTAAAGTGAAAATTTACAAGTCCATGGGTAGACCAATTTTAATTTGCAGACATGAGTCATGGTACAGTACAATTGCAACAGATCAGAAAGTATTAGGATTTGAGAATAAAATACTGAGAAGGATTCTTGGGGTAAAGTGGCAAGACAGAGTTACAAATGCAAGAGTAAGGGATATTACGAGAGTGGAACCAGTTAATGAATATGTGAGACTGTCTCGCTGGATGTGGCTGGGGCACATATACAGAAAAGAAGGTAGTTTAATACAGGATGTGCCAGAGTGGACTGCTAGAGGAAGAAGAGGTAGAGGTAGGCCGAGGGAAACCTGGTTGAGGACAATGAAAAAAGAAGCAGGAGAGGAGTGTTGGTGGGACCTGAAAGAGATGGCAAGAGCCAAATATTGGTGGAGAGAGTTCATTGAGGCCTTATGCATCCCGTGGGGTGCCACAGGAAATGATTGATTGATCATCCAATCCTACGTTGCCCCATGAAGAGCGTTAAAGCTCGGGGCTAGGCAAGTAGGTCCTGACATTTAAGATGAGAGTAACCAGCCTCAATCATCCCTGAGTGCCATTACGTGAGCAATAAACTCCAACCACCCCTTGGATATAAACCTTCATCGGCTCAATCCGATTGGAGCATAATAATTAACCACTAAACCACCAGGCGCCAAAATTTGGTTATATGGTTACCACCCAGCGTACTAAATGGTTTCCTGGTGTACAGGAAACTATCTGGCTTGTCACTCAGTGTAGAGTCACCCACAGGCAGAAGGAAGAGGAAAGAATGAAGGAAAGACACAAGAGAGAGTGTAAAGTCACCCGCAGGCAGAAGAATGAGGAAAGGATGAAGGAAAGAAAGACAGAAGAGGATGGATGGAAAGAGGGATGGAGGAGAGGAAAGGACAGACACCCGAGAGCATCACTACATCAAGTGAGTGGATGGTGAGCGTCCCCACCTACCACAAAAGTTACAGCCACACTCACAAATAAATTACTCACTACCACAAATTCTACCACAACAACAACCTACCACAACCACCACAGCAGTAAAAGGTACCCGGCTTTCTCTTTCCAATTAGCCATTCCTGCAGCAATTACCTTTTCCCTTTTCCCTTGGTGTTGTTGTGATGTGACAGATACCACGACTGAATTACTTAACATCGCTGATATCAGAAAAGCATTTCGGATATACCGTCAGAGTTCACAATAATCCCAGATGGTGGAGATAGAGCCGACGAATAACCACTCGAGATATGCTAAAAAATAAAGAGCAGAAGAGAACCACGACCTGTATCATAATCTTTTCTTAATATTACTTTTCTAACACTACTCCTAATATTACAACAGAAGAGGTTTTAAATGAAGCCAAAATATATGTGAAACGCCCTAAGGCAGAAGACTTATGCGTTAGCTAACTCAATTGGTAATCATAAACGACTGCATTTTTTATATACTGTCATGGAATTTACTAAACTTATATAAATACATTCGAAATGGTAAATGACAATTGGAAAATACCAGAAATTATGAGCTACACTCCAGCAGTTCACTTCTATAGGTGTTGGTTCGCAGCCCAGTGATTGATAAAGACGATATAGTTCAGTTATTCAAGATCATGCAGATAATCATCTAGACGTGGGCTTACCTGCCGCTTGGAGGTATGTTTCTTTTCATATAACTTGGGTACGTGGAAGGTGTGTAACTGCTTCGTATTTATCCAGTTGCGAGCTCGACACGCTAACCACTGCACCACGTGATCCGGAAATATGGCTATAACTAGGGTACGGAGGAGAGATGTCTTCTGGGCAACGTGCAGTGTAGGCTCAAGGGGACGGAAGAATATATTATTGGCAAAAGAGGAGCCCCATAAGAGTAGCGTCAAAGGAGAGAACGCCATTTTTTAAAGTTATTTGGTCATGAAGGAGTGATGGGTGGGATTGTCTCTGTCTCTCGTACTTTAAATGTCCTTTTCTTTCCTCCTCCCGTCCTCTCACCTTCCTCTGTTCTGCACTTTCCTCCTCCCCTCCCACATTATCTCACTCTCATCCTTCTCTTCTTCCTTCCTCGTTTCTCTTTTCTACGCTCTCCTTTCTTCCCTCTTCTCCCATCTCTCTGATGTCTTCTTTCCGTTGTTATCCCTCATTCCTACGACCTTCTTTCATCTCTCTTCTTTGCCTGCCACTCCCTCCCTCTCTTCCCTCTCCTTTCTCCTTTCTTACCTCCCCCTCCCCTCCCCCTGCCTCTGAGTAGTATATCCTCTCTTCCAATCCCTTTGTCCTCTCTCCAATTTTCTTTCTCACAATCACCCTCCTCTTCTATCCTTCCTCTCTCCAACCTTCCCTCCTACTCTCCTTTACCCCTCCGCCACCTCCTGTTCTCCTTCTCCCCTTCTCTCCATCTTACTCTCCTTTTCTCCTCCTGTTCTCCTTCTCTCCTTCTCTCCATCTTACCCTTTCTTCCCTCCCTTCCCTCTTACTCTTCCTCTCCTCGCCTCTCACTCCTACCAGCCCACCTCATCCCTTCCTCCGTCTCCCCTATCCTCCCTCCGATTCTCCCTTTCCCCTCTCTTTCCTAACCTCCCTCCCTTTCCCTCCCTTCGACTCTCTCTCTCTCCCCTCCTTTCCGTCCTACTCTCCTTCCTCCCTCCTCTCCCCTCCCTCTCTCCCTTCTTCTCCTCTCCTCACCCTCCTACTCCCCCTCTCCTCTGCGTCTTCCTCGTACCCAGGTCGTCATATCTGGTGGCGGGGGTGAAATCGGAAATAACACTTGGCCCGCAATCGAGAAATTCAAGACACGATTTCCGGGCTACCATTGAGATATTTTGGCAAGGTCTTATTTACTCTAACCTGTTCGTACCTAGAATTGAATTAGGGACCTTGACTGTAAACTAGATGGTTGCGTGTCGTTGTATGAGGGACGACTGGGACCTATAAAAAAAAAAATCAATGTCCATCGTGCAGTCCCTGGGCATTACTTTAGTGACATCGTACCCTGATCAGTGTAGTTTCTCCTCTCTCTCTCTCTCTCTCTCTCTCTCTCTCTCTCTCTCTCTCTCTCTCTCTCTCTCCCTCTCTCTCTCTGTCTGTTTCTCTCTCTTTCTCTCTCTCTCTCCCTCTCTGTCTATCTGTTTCTCTCTCTCTCTCTCTCTCTCTCTCTCTCTCTCTCTCTCCCCTAACCTTTATTTTTCATTTCGCCTTCCTCACGCAGCTCCTAAATTCCATGAACTTCACACCCAACCTGTCTTGTCCTCACCTTAAGGTCAGGAAAACTTTCACCTGTAACCACGGTTAGGACAAAAATGCGGGAAAAAAGAGAGAAAAAGGAACGTGAATGGAATTTTTGCACACTAATCCGCATAAACACACGTATAAATGACATGAGTACACAGAGAACAGAGACAGACAGAAACACACATGTAAACGCACAGGAACAGACACAGGCACAGAAACACGCACATGCACAAGAAAAATCTACATAACTTTGAGAGAGAGAGAGAGAGAGAGAGAGAGAGAGAGAGAGAGAATCGTCCATACTTTCAGGATAACAGTTTTTAAAATGTAACTAAATACAACTAAATCGAACCACCAAAAGAATCCGACTAAATCCCCGGATTAACGCACTAAAACGGTAAGTCTTTGTAAAGAATGACCACTGGAGCGGCCCTTGACGCTATATTTACGCCTTGCTAAAACTGAACGCCGGTAACTCCTCCCTGGAATCCACTCTTACGTTACCAAAATATTTACCGTCCTCTTACCTGCGTTAGTTGTGGGGGGCGCAGCTTGTGGAGGAGGGAGGGAGGGAGGGAGAAAGGGAGGGAGAGAGAGGAGGGAAGGAGGAGAGGCTGGAGAGGGAAGGGGAATAATGATGGTAAGAGGAGACAAAGTGACGATGGGGAAAGATGAGATGTACGAAGGGAGAAGGGAGAGAGGTAGAAAGAGGTAGGATGAGAGAGGAACGAGAGGCAGGTGAAAAATGGAGAGAGATAGAAGAGAAAAGATGGAGATGTAGGAGAGAGGGATGGAATGATAAGGGGTAGGAGGAGAGGGAAGGGAAGAGGTGGGAGGAGAAAGGAATAGAAGCAACAGGAGGAGATGTGGAATGAGAGAGAGATGTGGGAAAGGTTGAAGGGCAATGAACACTGAGAGGTAGGGGAAGAGGGAAGGGGGAGAGGAAAGAAAAAGGTGGAGGCTGGGGATGAAAGATGAGGAGGGAGTTGGGAGAGGAAGCAAGAGAGAAAGAAGAAAGGGGAAAGAGAAAGGAGAAGTGAAGAAGAGAGGTGGCGACAGAAACAATGTGGATGAGGCTGGGAAAGGAGGAAAGCCTGAGACAGGAAGCAAAGGCAGGGAAGAATGGGGGTAGAAAGAAGAGGAGAGAAGAGGGACAGAGATATAAGAGGAAATGGGAAGAGGAAAAGAAAGAAGAAAGAAGTAAAGATGAGGAGGCAAGAGATGGAAAGGGAGAGTTGAGAGAAGGGGGAAGGGAAAAAGATGGAGATGAGACACAGTGAGGAGACAGGCTAGAAGAGGAATACAGGGAAAAGAAAAAGGCACGAGGAATGATAAAGGAATGACACACAACAAGCGAAAGGAGAGACGAAAGTAAGGGAAAAGAGATGAAAAGTTACAGGAAAGGGGAGAAAAAAAGAATAGAAGTTGGAGGGGAAAAGAGGAAATATGATAAAGGAGATCAGAAGAAGAACAGAAGAAAGGCAAGGGGAAGGGAAGGGAAGGGAAGAGGACAAATACAGGAGAGGTTGAGGGGAAAAAAGAGAGATGAAAAGAGTATGGGGGAAGAGGGAGGGAAACAAAAGAGATTAGTAGTGACGCGAAAAAAGAGGAAGGAAGGAAATAAGTAATGCTACGCAAGAGGAAAAATAAGAAGAGAGGAAAGCTGAGAGGCTACGAGCAGGAGGATATGAAGAGATAATGGGAAATACGGAGAAAAATAAAAATAAGAGAAGCAAAGAAGGGAGAGTTGAGAAGAGGCGTGGAGGAGGAGGAGGGATGAAGGGAGCCGGGAGGTACAAGAGAGACAAAAGCCTGTAGTAAATGGACTCGGCCTTCTTCCCAACCCTGCTCCTGTCTTCTTTTTTCTCAGACTTTTCTTCTACTCTCACACTTCACACACCCTGGACTCAAGACTATTATATTATTTCCCCTTTTCAACCTTCTTCATCCACACTACACTACACTACACTACACTACTGTACGATTTCATAACACTACTGCGCTACGGTACACTACTTACACTTTTTCTTCCATAGTCACTCCATCACCTTCGCCTTTTTTTTTTTTTTTTTTTTTACTCAGATCGTATGTACACCGAGGCATACTTTGTTCTGTATTATTCATTTTTTTCACCATCCACTTCCCTGGCTTCATCTAATTATCTATATCTATCTATATACCTAGGCTGCTTCCCCCAAGGAAAGGGAGGTAGCCGAGACAGGACGACACACTCTCCATTTACTCATCCATTTAAACACATTCATTCACATCTTAGCCCCAAAGGGGAGAACGGACAGATCCTCACCGCACCACACCGCACAAGGGTCAACTGCGCAATGCAATCAGTGACATCCGCAGCAGGGCCCAACAGCAGAACTGGTTTACCCCTGCCACATCATAACATACCCATCCCCTTACCCGCACCTGACCTGACTAGCTGATCAGACCAAATGCGGGAGAATATCCCCTCAGGGCTGCGTCATCACTTATTTATTCACAATTTCTCTCCATTTATTTCTGTCACGCACAGCCCACATTATTCACTTTCATTTTTGCTTTTACTCATAATCCCATTCTTCATTACCTATCAATTTTTTTTTAATATCACATATCTCTTACCATCTAACCCTCACGAAAATATATATATATATATATATATATATATATATATATATATATATATATATATATATATATATATATATATATATATATATATCTCACATCACTTCCCCTTCCACCTTTTCATTCACGTCCCTGGCTTCGTCGAGTCTAATTATCCTGTTCCTCAAAACCCAGACTTATGTTTATTTCTCCCTCCACCTGCTCATCTTCCCTGGTTCCACCCATGCACCGACGCATTTTCATTCAGTCTCATTCTGTCATCTGCACACCTTCATCTATCCACCAAATATCTTCAACTTTATCATCAATATTCCTTCCACTCTGATTAAGGATCTCATTTAACCCCTTGAATACGATTAGGCCTTCGTGTGTCTTGCAACTCCTAGACTAAAATACGGCATTTAGCTTTAACAAGGCTTTTGTAGTGTAGGAAATAACTGGATGTAAGTCTTTGTTTTCAGTATTTCTCTAAGTCTTTATTTTCGGTATTTCTCTAAGTCTTTGTTTTCGGTATTTCTCTAAGTCTTTTTTTTCGGTATTTCTCGTTGCCACCCGACTAAGTGCAGCTTTGAGAACAATTTCGTCGTACAGGAATTAATACTAACAACCTCTAGTTCTGTCCTGCCTGCATTATTACCTATGCTGCCCGACTGCCACTCTGTTTTTAGGTTGTCAGATTTCCACTTCAAGATCCTCGATAACCAGATTTATAAGCCTGATGTATTTCAGTACAAGAAAGAAAGATTGGAGTGGCTGTGGAGTGTTAATTAAAATAGTAATCCAAAACAGGTGAAACAGAAAGTACTAGAAAAAGTTCATCACCATCATCAATACCACCACCATCATCATCATCATCATCATCATCATCATCACAGGTCTTTTATATTGCTTGGGGTTTGTAGGATCCATAAGCATGAAAACTAAAAGAAAACACAAAAGCAGGCGAATCATCCGGAAAAAGAAAACACAGAAGCCAGCGAAACATAGGAGAATATATCATCATCATCATCATCATCATCATCATCATCATCATCATCGTCGTCATCATCATCATCACCACCTTTCTATTGCTGAGAGTTTCTGGGATCCTTTTTCATGAAAAATAAAAAGAAAACACAAAAGCAGGCGAAACATCCGTAGAAAATGTGTAAAATTTTCATTTACTTATCATTCAAGTCAGTGAAATTCCCGAGCCTCACAATCACGTGGAAAAATGTGTTCTTTCACCTAAGCATCAGGAATTTCGCTTCACACTTCTTCACACTGGCTTGGGGTGTGGGAGGATGTGTGGGAAGGTGTGAAATGAGAGAGAAATATAGAAGAGTGAATGGGGATGACGTAGTAGAAGGATTGTATGGTAATGTAGAAAGATTAAGGAAATAAAAACTTATTCTCCCTTCCATCAATCATCAATCAATCAATCATCATCAATCAACAAATCAAGTAACCAGGCATCAATCAAATCATCATCATCAATCAATCACCATCATCATCAACTAGACTGTGGGAAGGGATCCGTAAAACACCTCATTTTATCTTCATTTGACAAGGTGCACCTAATTGGCCCCTCTCGTCCTTAGTGCCATGAACCAGGTAATTGAACCATTGTGTAATAATACGACGGATATTTAATAGCATGGAAATAATGATGCAAGTATGGTCGGCTGAGAGAGAGAGAGAGAGAGAGAGAGAGAGAGAGAGAGAGAGAGAGAGAGAGAGAGAGGTTGGGGAGGGAGGGAGGGAGGGGGGGATTCCCAAGATAGAAATGAATGTAAGAAACAAGAACAGATGTGTAGATTAAGAATTCTCCATAACTTTAATCTGATGATGGCTATACCACTCCCCCGAAATATAAAAAAGAGAAACTAAGCTCTAATCGAAGTGAAATATTAAAAAAAAAAAAAAAAACGATATACAGGAACAAAAACGCTGAAAAAAAAATCCAAAATGAGCCATAAAGATCAGAAAAAGACGCACAGTGAAAAAAAAAAAAAAAAAAAAAAAAAGGCTCCAGGAAGACGCACATACTTTTCTGTCGTGTTTTCCGTGTGTCTGGGAAAGTGGGAGTTGACTTGGTTTAGTTTTGTGGTGGTGGTGGAGAGAGTTGTGGTGGCGTGTGTGATCCCGCGGTGTTGTCTGGGTCTTCAGGGGCTGACAGGTGCAATATACACCCTCGCTGGTACATTACTCTACTCGTAACCCTCACACAGCTACACCTAAACTCTCTCTCTACTTATCCCTTCCCCTCACACAGCTACACCAACACCTACACTTTCTCCTTACCTATCCCTTCCTCTTACATAGCTACACAGACACCTACTCATTCTCTTTACCTATCCTTTCCCCTCACACAATTACACCTACACCTGCACGTATACCCACACTCGCGAAATAAGTTACAAAAGGACGTAAACCTCTGCCAAGTTAAAATGAGTGAATTATAGTCACAAATAGACTTTTTCCAACTTTGAAGGCTAGATATGCTCGGCTTTCACTCGTTCTTTTCTAGGCGTCTCCTAAGCTTAGAGTGAAGTGAATAAATGTAACTTACGGATTTGATAGGCGTCCCAAGGTGAAACTTCTACTATAAACTTCTAACGAAACATGCACAGAATAAACTAGAAACCGTGCAGCTTTGTACTAACAAGAGATCGCAATTACTCTGCTTTGGTGCGAGGTATTTTAGTTTATCCTTTGTGAGATTCATTACACGTTCCAGCCCAAAGTCCAATTTGAGGCTCCGTGCCCTCATTTGCCCGTCTCGCCGTCACCACCACACACTTACTGCTGCTCGTTAAGTGGCCAGACGTAAGTAATGGATGGCAAAAAAGTGTAATAAGACGGGAGAACCAGACTGATACAAAAAGAGAGACCAGTGCAGTGCCAGATTTATTTATGAAAGGAAAGATGACAGTATGACGAAACAAGAAGCTCAAGAAAACAACACCCGTACCACAGAACTGGTCTAAGGGCCGAACATACTCCTTCAACCTTGACCTTCGACTGATTATCAAATTCATATGATTTCAATCTTGCTTTACTTAGACCTCATTCAGAAAGTCTGGTTCAAACTGAGTCACTAGTGTTTGAGTTGACCATTCCTTGTAACCCTAACCCTTAACTCAATAATCTCAAAACCGAAATGTTTCATTCTTAGCTGATCCCTAACATTTCCACTGAGTGAGGTACAAATCGAATAAAAACTGTTTGGATTTATAGGGTCAAACTTTCAACCTTGCCTAATTATCATAACCTTTGAATATTAATTTTATTCTCAAACTCGAAGCCCATCGTTCTTGACGTACCCTCAGCCTTTTCAGCACGTTTGGTCTCAGAAAAATAAATAATAAGTTGTTGAAGCCGACCTTGCCACGTGACCTTGACCTTTGATTAACTGTTCTCAAAAGCAATAGATTAAGCCCTTGGCCGATCCTCAACCCTTCCACTAAATTTGGTCAGTATCTGATTAAAACGAGTGATTTTGTTTACACACACACACACACACACACACACACACACACACACACACACACACACACACACACACACCAAACAAAACATTACACAACATTACACCCGTGGGCTATCACCCGAGAGGGTGTAAAAAACGAAAAATCAAGGGAAAAGTAAGGAAAAAATCAAAAACAAAATTCAGGGTCAGAGAGTTTGCGAAAAGGAAGGACAAGCGAGAGAGCTGAGTACACACACTTCCAAAATAAATAAATAAATAAATAAATAAAATACAGAAAAGATAAGAGAAAAGTAAAAATACACTTGCCCCTTTACTACCATGACCCTGTTCTTATCGTTTATTCTTGCCACCCACACACAGTTTACTCCATTCTTGCTTACTGCTGGTCTATTTCATTCAGCTGGGAAACAATGTATAGTAGTACGAAGCGTCGGGCGGTACTTAAATCATATAAATTAAAAAAAGAAAAAAAAAACAAGAAATTGCAAACGAGAAAGATCAAGAGTAAAATCCGAGGTTAGAGAGTTTGTGAAAGAGAAGGATGTGGGACTGACATGAGAGAGGACTTTGGAAAAAGAAAAGGAGGGGAGAAGAAACGAGGAAGAAAAGTCAAATACTGTATATAATTCCTGGGTAAGAGCTTCTGAAGATGAAGAGAATGTGGGACAGAGATGAAAGGAGGCGCTGACAAAGAAAAATATGAATAAAAAATAAATACATGAAGTAAAGATGTCAAAAACATGAATTCAAGGTTAGACAATTTCCCAGAGAGAGAGAGATAAGTGAGACAAAGGTGAGAGGAGAGGCCGAGAGGAAAAAAAAAAAAAAAGGGGGAGAAGGGGAGACGAGGTAAAAAAAAAAAAAAGACAGCACAAGTCAAAAGTAAAATTCATGCGGTCCGGGAGTTCAGCAAAGAGTAGGATGTGGCAAAGATTAGGAGGAGATGCTGAAAAAAAAAAAAAAAAACGCTAAAGAAAGAAAAAAGCCAGAAGTTAAAACAAATCCGGGGTTAGAGAGTTCTCAGAAGGGGACATTCGACAGCGCTGAGTGAGATAACAGAAAAAAAAAAAAAAGCTAAAAATACTGTAAAAAATAAAAAATAATCTGCGGCTAGAAAGTTCGCGAAATGGGACATGAACCAAAAGTGACTGGGTTCACAGAAGAAAAATAAAATATAGGGGACAAAAAAGGAAAGCGAAAGTCAAAAGTGAAAAATTCCAAAGCTAGAATTCGCGAGGAGAGGATGTGAGTGGACACGCCGGTCGCCTTTGTCCTGCAGTGCACAATAGAACTTTGGTCTGTTTACACATTTTAGCTGACGATGGACAGTGGGCAAGGGCTTCACAATGCCGAAATATAAAGGCAGTGAGTAAAGGAGAGTGTCGTATTGTTTACCTTTATGATCGCTTTTCACGCCACTAGAGAAGTTCTGTTAAAAATTATTTATCTTTTTCATATCATCTACTTTCATATTTCAAAAAATGTCAAAATATAAGGGGAGTGAGCTGTAAAGGATCTGCCTTTATCATCACATTCCACGTCACCAAACTGGTTATTTATTAGGAAGTGTCTTAAGATATCCAGACAATCTGTATGAAACGGCTTTAGGATTTCCACACCACTATACTCAGCTTAGGAAAGTTCCTAAAATATAATGGAGAAGAGTCGTATAGCCCTTGCTTTTATTATCATTTTTCACGCCACTAAAACTGGTTCTCTGTCTGAATGTGCTTTAAAGTTTCCAGTTTCTACTGCCTTCACTGTGTTCTTCGTACTTTCATAAACTCTGACGCAGCTCAGAAAGTTGCCAAAATGTATAGGGAGGGAGTCGTATAGTCTCTGCTTTTATGAGCCCCTTTCACGCCAGCAAGCAAGTTGTCTTTTAAAAAGCACTTTAACATTTCCAGTTTGTTTTGTCTTTGCTGTATTCGTTTTACCTTTGAATCATCTCATTCAGGTTAACTGCCAAAATATAAAGGAATAGTGTCGTTTAGTCTTTGCCTTACGACTGCCTTCCACGCCAACACATGACTTTCCTGTCAGAGAAAGCTTTAACATTCTCGGATATTTTTGTCTATTATTTTTACCTTCAGACTCACTTGTTTAGCTTAACTACACAAAAATGGCCAACACAGTCCTTTATGTAAGAAGACTATGGACACAAAAGGATTAATCCCCATTACTATACGACTATTCATTTAAGTTACATAAATTCCAGCTAGGATTCTGGTTGAAATCACTCACATTTCTTCTTCTTATCTCCAGTCGATGTTATTAATTTTTGAAGATACTCTGAGCTGAAGAAGATAAATAAAGCCTTCAATAATCTATTAACTGTTAGATATCTGTTATAAATTAAAGAATGTCGTCCCGCAGTAGAAAGCATAAAACACAAACGTCCGTCAACAAAATGATGGCGTTGAAAAAAAGAAAATATATGCATCACAGTACTTAGCTCTTGAAAGGCCCGCACGGGGTTGACAGCTACATACACTGTCCATTGCTCTGAAAACTGCTGCACCACTCTTCACTTTAATAAACTATATGAGCCACAGTGGTGTGTGTGTGTGTGTGTGTGTGTGTGTGTGTGTGTGTGTGTGTGTGTGTGTGTGTGTGTGTGTGTGCAAAAACTGCGATACAACCGGTGACCCATGACACACACACACACACACACACACACACACACACACACACACACACACACACACACACACACACACACACAAATCTTTTAAAATTCCCAAAGATTTATCAAGGAAGAAAAAGAAACCTCACATCCACATACTAAAAGCGAAGCGAGCGAAGCCAGTCTGACGCGTCCAGTCACCTTCAACACGGCGTCCACGACACAGAGCCAGCAGACACGTAAATATTGCAGTGCCCGCGTAGTCCCTGCCATTTCCTTGTCGCTGGGAGGTTGTGTGTGAAGGAGATAAGGAGTGTGAGTGATGAAGGGGTTAGGTGTGTGCGTGTGTGTGTGTGTGTGTGTGTGTGTGTGCGCGCGCGAGCGCTCTCTAAACAAGTATATTCAGCGTAAAGAAGACACTGCAGTCTGTTAGGAAAAACTATCCCCTAAATACACACACACACATGTCATTTAGTGACAGGAGAGGTAAAGAATAGTATGGGACTATTTTTATTTGTCTTGGAAATATTAACAAGTCTCTCACACGGAACGAGTATAAGTCCCGGGTAGCTACCTCCCTGTCTCGCTATCTGTCTCTCTCTCTCAAATTGCCAAGCCCTTCTCCCCTCACCTGTCTCCTCTGAGGCCTGTCTACTTCTCTCTTGCCTCTTCTGTGGCTAATCTCCGTCTGAGCTCTCTTTCCTAAATTCTGGTGTAGCAGGGGTGTGTCACGTGTGTTCCTCGTGGATGGACTAGGTCTTTGTTCACGAGAGGACTGCTGACAGCTAATTGCATCATCTCCTTACTGGCCGCTGTCGTCAGCTTTCCTCAGTGTAAGCATGTTTAGCATTGCTCGATTCTCGCAGACACAACACCTCTCATCATCTGACTCCCTGCTTCTATCTATCTATTTATCTATCTATCTATATAATATGTAGTTCTACATACTGCTCGGCCGCGCAAAAATGGCGTACCATCGACATTTAATAGTCATAACATATTAATACATATTATATATACATTATAATGAACTTATAAGCTAATTAAGTGAAATACATAATATTGTAAAAGTAAATTGTATGAATATTGTATACATATAATATTCATAGTAAATAGTGATTATTCAGTAATATTACATTTTAAACAAGTTGTATACATATTTGAATAAATGCAATGGTTGTTGTATAACACTTTGTAAGACGTGCATGTACAACAGAAGTACGCATATAATTGTGCAATGGTAATACTGCTAGGTTATACATTACATAGAGTTATCACTTTAGTAATGTCTAATATTTCACCTAACTTGTATGATATAACTGGTAATACAGAATTGTGCTATAATTGTATGACTTATATTGTACTAACATTGTGGTACTACATAACTGTAACATTTTATGAACTGTTACAAAATATTGTGTTAATGCATAATTGTGTTGGCCTTATAATTGTAGTTACATTTGTTAATGCAACTCTTACATAAGTGTCTTGGCCTTATAATTGTAGTTAAAGTTACATAAAAGTTACATCTTGTTAATGCAACTGTTTTGTCGTTACATAATTGTTACATATCGTTTGTAGGTACATAATTGTAGTTAAAGTTACATAAAAGTTACATCTTGTTAATGCAACTGTTACATAATTGGCAAATGTAACATAATGCAATCGTTTGTCGTTACATAATTGTTACATATCGTTTGTAGGTACATAATTGTAGTTAGTGTAACATAATGCAATCGTTTGTCGTTACATAATTGTTACATATCGTTTGTAAGTACATTATTGTAGTTAAAGTTACATAAAAGTTACATCTTGTTAATGCAACTGTCACATAAATTGGTACATATTGTGTGTAATTACATAATTATACTATGGAGTAACATAATTGTAATAACTGCAGTCCTAACATATGCTGCGGTCGATGATAGTGATGATGTGTCATGCCACTTGTTTGTGGAGACAACAATTTGCTTTTTTGTTTGTAGTTTATGTGGTATTTTGGCATATGTAGTAACACTTACACTTATTTTCAGTTGTTTGTTATGTGATCTTACTCTATTTCTCTTTTTTCTTTCTTACTTTTCTTTCTTTCTTTCTTTTCTTTTTTTTTTTTTTTGTATGTATTGATTTTCTATAGTTTGTTTCTCTTTGCTTGTGTACGCTTTTTCCATGTTGTTCATGGTTGCATAATTACTGGTTAATTTCCTTGGGATACTTCTTTCTTTTTTTTTTTCTTTTTTTAAGTTTAGTTTATATTGCACAGATATTACTGAAAATGATATTATATAGTCCCATATTTTGTTATTTTATATAAAAAATATATACACTATATACAGTATTAACTATACACACTGACTTGTTGTTCACCTGTACCTATCGTGAGTAATATGTGTGTCAGCACTGTGTGGAAATCTTTGTCTTCACGATTGTGTTGAAGATGTTCACTCTTGCTAACGGCATTTGTGTTGGCCATTTTTTTTTTTTTCTAGTTTACCTTGTAACTTAATTTGTCTGTTTCCACTAGGTAGCTTTAATTAATAAATGTTAAGTACAGTTCTTTTAATCGCTCACTGAGTAACTGTGATGGTATATTTTCTTTATCACTTTTAGATGTACTAATGTATAGTTGTATATATGAAACACGTATTTTATGTAGGTATAAATGGTAACACTCGTTGACAGTAAATAAATGTTATAATAAATGAATGAATATATACAGTGTAGAATATTTATTGATGATGCAAGTATTTAATGATTGAATTATGAAGATAATTGAAGTAGGTATATGTATTTAAGTTGTAACTATACGGCACGTTTTATATGTTTGTGCAGAAGCTTATTGTCTACCACTGTGTATTGTATGAATGAAGTAACTATGTAACTCACTAATTTTTACTGTGGAGGAAATGGTGTGAGTAGTGTTGCACGTGGTGATAGCGTTGTTCTTCACGGGTTGATTGGCGTGTTGCCGTCTCAGCACATGGTGACGTCGGCTTCCCACACTGGTAGCTGTGGTGAGTGAATGAGTAGCGATGAGTAACTTGAGTGAAGACGGGTGAGTAAGACGAGTTGTGAATATGGACTTGGTGTTTGCTTCGTCGTCCTGACCTCTGCACTCCTGCGTAAGCGTTGGGGGTTGGGTGGATGTAGCAGAGAGAGGAGGGTGAGGTCTGGTGGTTATGAGTTGTGAGTCGTCTCTCACTCTTCGTTTGTTTGTTTGTTTGTTTTCTTTCTTTCTTGATGTATTCTTGGTCCTTTTTTCTTGTGATTTACTCGTTGTAGGATGAAGACTGCCGCTTCTTGTAGGTGCGTGTAGAAGATTATACAGACGACGTAGAATTGTTAATTGTAGTTGATTGTAGATGGTTGTAGTTCGCTGATTCGTCGTAGAAATTGCAATATTGTATCAATATTTTGTTAAACTACTTGCAAGGCGTTGTGTGATCTCTTGACCTCTGCATCAGCATGATGATCTGGGAGACGGAGGGGGCTGGATGGAGAGAAGCGTCAGGAGCTGGTTGTGTTGTTGATTGAGAGAGAGATATTCTTGTTTTCAATCTTGATATTTTGTAGGAATTAAATGTTGATTCGTAGACGGGGTTCGTATCCCACCGCTGCCACCAAATGTCATTTAGTGACAGGAGAGGTAAAGAATAGTATGGAACTATTTTTATTTGTCTTGGAAATATTAACAAGTCTCTCACACGGAACGAGTATAAGTCCCGGGTAGCTACCTCCCTGTCTCGCTATCTGTCTCTCTCTCTCAAACTGCCAAGCCCTTCTCCCCTCACCTGTCTCCTCTGAGGCCTGTCTACTTCTCTCTTGCCTCTTCTGTGGCTAATCTCCGTCTGAGCTCTCTTTCCTAAATCTGGTGTAGCAGGGGTGTGTCACGTGTGTTCCTCGTGGATGGACTAGGTCTTTGTTCACGAGAGGACTGCTGACAGCTAATTGCATCATCTCCTTACTGGCCGCTGTCGTCAGCTTTCCTCAGTGTAAGCATGTTTAGCATTGCTCGATTCTCGCAGACACAACACCTCTCATCATCTGACTCCCTGCTTCTATCTATCTATTTATCTATCTATCTATATAATATGTAGTTCTACATACTAACACACATTCTCTCTCTCTCTCTCTCTCTCTCTCTCTCTCTCTCTCTCTCTCTCTCACGCCTATTATGCCCTAAGAACACGCAATGCCAGATGTACAGTTCAGACCATATGCTTCGTCACACCCTCCCCCTCACGCCTTGGGTCCTTTTATCGCTGCCCGTTTTTGTGATAAGTTATTTCTCTCTTTTCTTCACCCGTGCGTGTTTGGATCTCTCTCTCTCTCTCTCTCTCTCTCTCTCTCTCTCTCTCTCTCTCTCTCTCTCTCTCTCTATGTGTGTGTGTGTGTGTGTGTGTGTGAATATCTAGACGTGTACTTTTGTGTGTAACTCTGTTACTCGGTATCTGTCTATATCTATGTCTATTGCTAATTACGTATGTGTTATGTGACTGCGTATATACGGATGGAAAAATAAATGAGTAAAAGTTAACAGGAATCTTGACATACACATACGCTAAATTTATGATTATCTCTCAATGGCTTTATGATCCATGCTTCCCCAGGGTGGCTCTCAGTCCTTTTCCCAGTATGATGCTTAGAGACAGATAAAAAAAAAAAAAAATAAAAATAAATAAGAAAAAGGAGAGGGCGCGTCGTTGGGAGCGGGTAGGGAGAAAGACATTGTGGGAGAAGAGCAAGATTGATGAATGGAAGACAGAAGGGGGCGTGAAAGGAGGGAGAGAGGGAGAGAGAGGAAGAGGATGAGAGGGACTGGGTGGAAGAATGGAGGTGAGAGGGAGGCAGAGGTGGAGGATGAGAGGAATTGTGTGGAAGGATGGAAATGGGAGAGGTACGGGAAGGGAGGGATGGTGAAAGGTAGGTATGAGATGGTGTGAGAGAGGTGATATAGAAAGAGTGAGGGCAGGGACGTTAACGGAGTGGTTGAGGGAGAAAGCGAGAGGGACCGATGAATGTGTAGGAGAGGGAATGGAATGGAATGATGGACGGAGAATGAAGGATGGAGAGAAAGAGAGCAGAACAGGAATGGAAGGGGGTAAAGCAGGGAAGAGGTTGCTGGAAGAGAAGAAGAGGAAGCGCAGAACGGGACTGACGGAATGAAAGTATAGGGAGGGGAGGGTGGGAAGTGACTTGAAGTGCAGAGGATGGAAAAAATTCATCATCATCATCATCATAATCATAATCAATCAATCATCAGACTACGATTTCACACTGCAAGACGAAGCCTCCCGCATTTTTCTCCCTTTGTACCTAGTGCCTGTTACCCTGTTCCAACCAATCACAACAAATCTGTAATTATTATTTGTCTTTTTCTCTGTTTCCCTCTTTCTCTCACTCCTTCTCTGGGTTGTATACTCCTTTTACTTTAACCTGGCCTCAAACTGCCATATCTCCGTCTTGAATACTGAGCAGAGGCAAAAGATTAGCACAAGAAAATGGTGGTAGCCTCGCGGAAGTACTATGGAAAGATGTAGAGCCGCAGCAATATCTGTCTGCCACTAAGCTACGTGAGATAAGCTTCTTCAGTGATACGAAAATCTGGCCAAATTAAGAAAAAGAATTATTGTTCAGTTGTCCTGCTTATCCATCTCTTATTCCTTCTATGAGAAACGTGATCTGACTACACACATTTCTGTAATTTCATTTTGGTTATAATTTCCTCTACTTTCGTCTGCTCTCTCTCAGGATCTCATTTTCTCGCTCCATGTGAGAATTCGCTCCATTTCTGTTAGACGCCTTTAAATTTTATGAACTCAGAATTTAGTTAGATCTTATCTTTGTGCTTTTATTATTATTATTATTATTATTATTACTAGTAATAGTAGTAGTAGCAGCAGATGTAGTAGTAGTAGAAGTAGAGGTAGTAGTAGTAGTAGTAGTACCAGTAGTGGCAAAATACTAGTTAGATCCACATGAATGAACAGGCAAGTTATATAATCAGTACATCCTTCCCAGTCTTTTAGAAGGGGGAGCAGGAGGAACGAAAAACCTAAGGACACAAACACGACTCCCCAGGTAAAACAAACCGAACAGCGTGAGCAAAAACCAGCCACAACAAATGCAGGATACACTAGCTCTCTTGATGCTACCAGGGCCCCATAAAGAGGAAACAGAGGTCGTTTTGGCTGTAATGGGGTTTGTGGGGAATGAGTGCGGCTTTCCCCAGGGCTAACCAAGGGGCGATGAAGGGGGGAGGGGGAGCGAGGACCCCTGGTGGTGGTGGTGATGGTAATGGTGGTGGCAGTGGTTGGTGGTTAATAAGCATGTTTCCGAACGTGAGTCTCATGCTTATGCGGGTTGGGTTTAAAGGTGAGCTTCTGAGAGGCTCTTCTTTCATGTAGAGCTCGGGTTTTTGGAGGAATGAAGGATGGTGGAGAGGGGGAGTGGAAGGATGAAGGGACGAGGGAAAGATGGGCGAATGAGGGATAATGGCGAAGGAGATCGGAAGGATCGAGGAACGAGGAGAAAGATGGACGAGTGAATGATGGTGGAGAGGAAGACCTGAAGGATGGAAGGACTGAATGGAAGAAACACGAATGGTGGTAAGGAGGAATAAATGGAGAGGTCTGGGATCAACATGTGGGTGTAATTCATTCTTGTCATCGTGTAATGCCTGACCCGTGTCACATCGCATCTGAATAAAAAGCTGCCTGATGTTTGCGAAGCACGCTCATATGAGGCTATGAATGCATCGGATCTGAATAATTAGTTCCGTGGCGATTATAAAGCACGCTGGTACGAGACAGCCACATAGGTGAGAGAAAGGGCCTGGAAACGCACAGTGATAAGACTGATAACTCGAAACCATACTTTTTGTATAATACACTGACAAACTGACACGCTGCTTCTGATGTAGACGCAAATGATACCTGACAGTTATGATACATGGTTGGCCCTATGGAGGTAAAGGAAAGGCCAAGGAGATAGGATGCCAAGACCGTTATGTCGAAACCACATTCTTCATCCTAATCCGTTGATTGATCCGCCTATCACGCAGCACCTGAGCTAAACAGAAAAATGGTGACAAGTATGCACATTACCGAGACTCTGAGAAAGCCAACAGGGGGAAAGGAAATTTAGGAGAATCAATACTGGAAATGTTATACCTAAAGCTACGTGAAAAAAAAAAATGTTGGCGACTGTGATGCATGTTTTCGAGATATTAAAGCCGACAGAGGGAAAGGCAATGCTATGAGAAACAAAAAGCTGGGAATGTTATATCTAAAACTACGTAAAAGAACCTAATATATTAACTAACATAACATGCCACCTATGATCTATATATCGGCAAATTTCATGAACCGGTCGAGTCAGGGGTTGCGTGTTCGAGAGGAAGTAGAGAATAAAATCGTCTTTCGTTAGTAGGAAAAATGTATCAGCCGGTTGTGTGGCAGGAGCTAAAACAATATCGTCCGGTAATAGCAAGAATGGAGAAAAATTGTTCGGTGAATGGAAGAACAAAGTATTGATCCGTTCCTTGGTTTTGCAGTCAGAGCTAGTGATTTATGAGGAAAAATAAACCCGTGTAGTAATAAAAAAAAAAAACAGAAGTAAAACTGTCTGATGGTACTAAGAGCATAGAGCAAAATGCCCTCGTGGTACAAAGCAGGAAGAGGAATAAAAGTAGAGGCGTATTGCTTGCTTTCCAAGTCAGGTATTGTATTTTAGGGTAAGACTGTAAAATTGTCCGCTGATACCATGAATAAAATATTAGTCCTTCGCACGGTTTTAGTACAAGCTCTCCTCAAACCATGTTCTACACGGAAAAAGTCGTTCGATGGCATAAAAAATAAAAGTACCGGCCTCTTGCGTGGTAAAGTTGTCAGGTGTTGAGCTTTAGGGTAGGAAATACAGTGTTGTGTAGGAAGGAAAGTGAATCCCGTCAGGCTTGCTGGCCACACTGCTCCTTGACCCCCACCACCACCATCACCGCCACCACCACCACTACACAACTTTTTCCTAACTCATCTTTTCCTTGACTTTCAATTCTTCTCCTGAAACAAGGATTATCCAGCCTTTCTTTTTTCACGCACTGATCTTTTTCCAGACACTAGCTCTTTTTCTCCCAACTCTCCACTTTTCCAGGCCCTCCTCTCACTTCTTTCCACAACTCCGTTTTATCCCTGTTCCATACATTCGCTTTCATTTTCAGATACCCATTCTTCCTCTTTCCCAGATCCCCACTTGTTCTACAAATGAAACTGTCCTATAAACATATGAAAATGTTTAGGGAAACTCAAAAGTTCGTAATATATACAACAGTTTTTGGCCCTGTTTTAAGGAAATAAAAAACTGTATACAGAACAAACTATTTTCGCAGGTCCGGTTTTAGTTACACATCTTGCATAAACATATACAGGAGGTTTAGAAGCGGTGAAACAAAATAATTGCTTTGTGTTTTTACTTTTTTTTTTTTTTTAACATAGCGACAGTTTTAGTGTTTACCTCAAAATATACTCTTTATAGTATACGTTTAACCCCTTGAATATGATGAGGTACTTTTTTTCATTCTTAATATTTTCAGGCAATTTTATTCATTTTATGAGACAGTTCGAACTGGTGATGGTAGATAAAACCCTATAATTCTCTTTTACTCTTCCTGTGCTTAATAAAACCAGTTAGGAGTAGCAAGAATAAAATATAAATGAGCCTGGCACTAAAAGGAGGTTAAGCAGAGTCAAGTGAGAAACAGGAAAAGATAAAGACTGTCATTGCCGCCTTTTTTTGCTCTTATCCTGCTTCGTAATTAGCCCAGATGCCGGCCATAACTCTAAGGTCAGAAAAGCCGTGTTTACGTGTGCTGGGGAAGTGTTTGGGGGAGGAGGGTGGGTGGAGGTGGCGGAGCTGGGGGCAGGAGGTGCTTGTAGGAGGATGGGGATGAGGGAATAGAGTCAGGGGGAGTGCTTGACGGGGGGAGAGGGTGGAGTAGGGGAGGGATGCTTAGCGGGGGGATGGGGGGATGGAGGAGGAGGGGAGGTGATTAGCAGTTGGCTTGCCTTGGAGGAATGCACAATGCGACACGAGGAAGGAAGGAAGGAAGGAAAGAGTAAGAGATGTGAGGAAATAAAGAAGGATCCGAACAACCAGGCAAAACATAAGTGAACAAAGTGAAAAATAAATGTGCTTTATTACAGTATATGAATTACATAAACACGCAAAACACCCGGATATTTAACTAAATAAATTAAAGAAATAATTATCCGAAACCTAAATACCTACCTTAATAAATAAGGAACAAGGACAGACTGAAGAAGGAAGAGATGGTAAACAATAAATAATGTGAGAAGGAACCATGGAAGTTAGAAAGTAACAAGAATAAAGAATGACATGTATAAAAGTAAAGAAGGAAATCTGAAGCAAGGAAAGGAAACTTGGAAGGAGGGAAAGATGTGGCAATTCAAGAACGTAGAGGTCGGAAATCTCAAACACATTCCCTTCATAATTTATCAAACGTCATTATTACACCCTTCAAAATATGCGCACTCTAAATCAAATCACAAAATTAAGAACCCCAAACAATGAGCAATGGAAAAGAAGGTCACAAGTACATTAAGGTGATACACATTTCAAAGGAATGAGTTATAGAGCCCATTACCGATACGAGATTTATTCCTCACACGAACACTCTAATCAATCATATTACAGACAGAACGCTTCATCATCATAATCATCCTAACTCTATTTCCCCACCAAATAAAAAAGGTGGGTTGGATCCAGAAATAGGATGAGGACAATAACACACACACACACACACACACACACACACACACACACACACACACACACACACACACACACACACACACACACGCACTCACACACGCACTCACACACAACATATATAGGCTTCCATGAAAAAGCGCTAACTCGATCAATGCAAAATGAAATCACGAGAGAAACAGAAATAAAACTGAACACATCTATGTACCAAAACTGTGAAACACACACACACACACACACACACACACACACACACATACACACACACACACACACACACACACACACACACACACACACACACACACACACACACACACACACACACACACACACACACACACACACACACTCACACTCACACACGCACTCACACACAACATATATAGGCTTCCATGAAAAAGCGCTAACTCGATCAATGCAAAATGAAATCACGAGAGAAACAGAAATAAAACTGAACATATCTATGTACCAAAACTGTGAAACACACACACACACACACACACACACACACACACACACACACACAATGGATATCAACTATCAGTCTTTCATATTTTCAGGTCGTGTACGTACGCAATATGGTGTCGTGTCATAGCTGAAAGAGGTAGGGTATGTGCCTGAGGTAAAGAAAAAAACAACACGACTTTCATAAATCCATCTCAAAAGACACACACACACACACACACACACACACACACACACACAGGGGGTCATGAGAAGTATCGGAGTTCTGGAGGTTGTTTGGGGGTTAATTTTAAGCAATGAATGCAATCACGAAACGGTTTGAAATTGCATCAGTGTTGACATACCGTAACACTCTTCAAAATATGTTCAGTTATAATCTCCTGTATTTGGCACACATCACTGGACACCCATTTTATCCAAGTAGTGATCATTTCGTGTGTTACATTCCGATCCCTTGGGAAATTCAGACCAATACATCATATAAAACCACCATTACTCACAGGTGAAAAGGTTCCATCCAGAAAGAAATTACAAGTGTGAAACAGACAGAAAAAAATAAGTCTTAGAACCCCCCCCCACAAAAAAAAATGGAAGTAAAAGAAGATGAGAAACAAGAGGGAAAAGACGAGAAAGGCTTCCCAGATCTGCCAGACATGATCCCATGAGGAAGGGAACGCACCTTAATGTGTCTTATGCCCCATCCCCCTCCCCTCTCTCGCCTCTCAGTCTCCCGTTCCTTCCCTCCCCTTCCTCTTCCCTCCCTTACCAGCCTACTCTCTTCCCTCCCCCCACCACTCCTTCCCCCCCAATTCCGAGCAGTAAGGGAATGTCCCTTAATGTGTCATAAGAGTCCTCACTCCGCCCCCCTCCTCGTTACTTTTTTTCTCTTCCCCCTGACCTTTTCACACATCTTCCCTTATTCCTTTCGCTGCTCTCTCCTTTCCCACAACCCCTTCCCTTTCCTTTCCCTTCCTTACGTTCCCCCTTTGTCCTCCATTCCCTCTCACGTCCTTTCTTTCCATCTTTCCCCCCCTCCTCCTACATCTTCCTTTCCTCCATCTTTCCCGCATCCCTCATCGCTTCGTTTTACATCCCTCTCTCACACTCCTCTCACAGCCCTTCCCTCTCCCTCCTCTATTCCCTGCCCTTTTCACCAGCCTCCCTTCCCCCCTTTCCCCTCCAGTCCTACAACCCCACTGTCGTATCTCTTTTCTTCTTTCCTTACACATCGTCCCTTTCCTGTCTTCTCCGTCCTACTCTCTCACTACCCCCTCCCCATTTTCCCCTCTCCATTCCCACCCCCACCAGCTCCCCATGGGCATCAGTGGTCGCCCAAGTGGACTAATCCCCTCGTGAGTTTGCCCGACAATTAAAGTTTCCTCGTATCCTCTCTAATGAAACTCTCGCCCACCAAGTTTTTACCACCTCCCTGCTCACACATCTGCGGTAAGGCTCGCATTCTAGGAGGAAGGCGAGACTCCGTAGCACCACATCCTTAGCGATTTATTTTGCTTATGGCCCTCGTCCCAGTTGGCATAGGAGCCTTC
>NC_137027.1:24463913-24511413 GCF_032717465.1 Coenobita brevimanus | reverse complement strand
TGGACGGAGAGACAGAAAGAGAGAAGAAGAGTTCATGGGTAAAAGATGGAGAGCAGGGAGGTAAGGAAGGTGAGATGGGGAAGGTAGGAGGAATGGATGGAGGGGAGAAAGAGAGGGTATGAGAAAAGAATGAAAAGAAGGGAATCAGAGAGGAATAAGAATGAAAAAGAGAGAAAGAAGGTAGGATGATAGAAAGGTGGGATCAAAGAGATAAAATGGAGAGTGTGACAAAAGAATGAGCCTAAGGGAATGAGAGAGAGAGAGAGAGAGAGAGAGAGAGAGAGAGAGAGAGAGAGAGAATCCATTCATCTACACACACACTCACACGCACACACACACACGCACACACACACACACACACACACACACACACACACACACACACACACACACACACACACACACACACACACACACACACACCGAGTCATAAATATTTTCTCGAGCTCCTGTTTTCCCCTGTCGCTGTCTGTCCTGTCGGCTGATTCATCTTTTCCCCTGTGTTTTTCTCCAGTGCCTGTCAGTTCCTACAAGATGGCCCTTCTGTCTTTTCTTGCTCCTCTGATTAAGTATTTTTCCTTTGGGTACTGTGAGTCGTATTGCCTTTGGCATCGGAGGCTTCGTTTTCCCTCTTCCTTAGGTTGGAATTATGCGTATTATGTCTTATAACTTACATTTATGTTATCTATATTTTCTTAACACACAACGGGATATAAAGGTACAATAAGAAAGATAAATCGCTGAACTTTTTCAGTGTCTCAGTTACACAGAGAGTAGGCCAGCATGCTCTCCAGTACAAATTTCTCTAACTATCTTCACCAAACTACATGCACAGCACACGCTACACTTCCTTTTCAAAAATCAATACAAATGGCGTCTATTAATCAAGCCTCGGAGTCCCCAGGGGGGGGGACCATAAATGCCCCCGCCATCTGCCCCTCTCCCGGTGACGACTCGAGGTGCCTGGAACCACTGTCTGACTCTCTTCTTCTTCATTTCTGCAACATTCGCGGCCTTTCATCTAACTTTCGCTCTGTTGAGCACCACCTCTCCTCCTCTAAACCTCACCTTCTTTTTCTGACGGAGACTCAGCTGTCTGAGGCAACCGACAGCAAACCCTTTTCTGTATCCTCCTACTTTCTCTATACTCATTTCAAAGCCAAAGGTGGCTGTTGTGTATACATACGCAACGACTTATCTTGCTCTCGTGTTCCTGAACTTGATTCTTCTGAATTCTCCACACTCTGGCTTCGGCTTTCCTGTCATTCTCTGACTAAATATATCTGTGCTGTTTACTTATCCCCTAATTCTACTGACTATCAAAAATTCTTTGACTATCTTACTTCTACGATGGAACACATTCTGTCCATTTCTCCTTTCTCTGAAATCTCCATTCTTGGAGATTTCAATGTTCACCACCACCTTTGGCTCTCCTCTCCTTTCACGGATCCACCTGGTGAACAAGCCTACATCTTTTCTATCCTTAATGACCTAGAGCAGCTTGTACAGCACCCTACCCGTATCCCTGACCGCCTTGGAGAGAGCCCCAACATACTTGACCTCTTCCTCACAACTAATCCTTCTGCTTACTCTGTTAATCTTTTCTCTCCGTTGGGCTCCTCCGATCACAACCTTATTACCTTAACCTGTCCTATCACTCCGGTACGGCCTGTGGACCCTCCAGGGAAACGTCGTCTGTGGCACTTTGGAGCCGCGAACTGGGAGGCCCTCAGGCAGTACTTCTTTGATTTTCCCTGGAATGATTATTGCTTCCATGGCCGGGAGCCATCTGAGTGTGCCTCGCGCATTACGGAGGTTATTCTCTCGGGCATGGAAGCATACATTCCTTTCTCATATCCTTTGACTAACGCAAGAAAGCCTTGGTTTAATCACGCTTGTTCTAATGCTGTCCGCAACAAGGAGAGGGCCTACAAAAGGTACCGGAGCCAACCCACACCTGAATCACATCATCTTTACGTTTCTGCCCGGAATCGTGCTAAGTCTGTTCTTCGCTCTACTAAAAATAATTTCATCCATACTAAATGCTCTCAACTCTCCAACTTGAATTCTTCCCGCTCCTTCTGGCACCTTGTCAAAATCTTTCTAACAACTTTACCTCATCATCCTTCCCTCCTCTTTTCTACTCTGATGGTTCTGTAGCTATTTCTTCTACTGATAAAGCAGATCTCTTCGCACAGACTTTCTCCTCCAATTCCACCTTAGACGATTCCGGTGCTGTTCCTCCATCACTTCTCCCCTCTGACTTCCTCATGGCTGACATTAAAATTTCTTCAGTTGATGTATTTTCTGCCATCACTGGCCTCAGTACTAACAAGGCATATGGGCCTGATGGGGTCCCTCCTGTTGTTCTCAAGAACTGTGCTTCTGTGCTTACACCCTGCCTAGGCAAACTCTTTCGCCTTTGTCTGTCAACTTGTACCTTTCCTTCTTGCTGGAAGTTTGCTCTCATTCAGCCAGTCCCAAAGAAGGGTGACCACTCCCAACCCTCCAACTATCGTCCAATTGCTTTAACGTCCTGTATTTCAAAAGTTTTCGAGTCAATTCTTAATAGAAAAATTTTAAGGCATCTTTCCTATCACAACCTTCTTTCCGATCGTCAGTATGGGTTCCGTCAGGGACGCTCCACTGGCGATCTTCTCACCTACCTTTCAGACTCCTGGTCATCCTCCTTTCGGGACTTTGGCGAAAGCTTTGCCATTGCACTTGACATCTCAAAGGCTTTCGATCGAGTCTGGCATAAATCTTTAATTTCCAAACTGCCCTCCTACGGTTTCTATCCTTCTATCTGTGCCTTCATCGCTAGCTTCCTTTCTGGTCGTTCTATAGCCGCTGTTGTAGACGGCCATCGTTCTTCTCCTAGATCTATCAATAGTGGTGTTCCTCAGGGCTCTGTCCTATCACCAACTCTCTTCCTTTTATTCATCAATGATCTTCTAAGCTGTACATCTAACCCTATCCACTCATACGCTGATGACTCCACCCTTCACCTTTCCATTCGGTTCCCGCAACGCCCATCTCAACAGTTGCTTCAAGAAACAAGGGATGAGGCTATGGCACACCTAATGTCTGACTTGGCTCGTATCGCTGACTGGGGTAAAAATAATATGGTTGTCTTTAATGCATCTAAGACTCAGTTCTTACACCTATCAACCCGACAAAATCTTCCACAGGTATACCCATTAATGTTTAATAATATTCAGCTTAATCCTGCATCATCCTTGAACATGCTTGGGGTTTCATTTACTCGGGACTTATCTTGGAAAGATCATATTACATCTCTTGTAAAATCTGCTTCTAAGAGATTGGGTGTGCTAAGCCGACTCCGCTCTTTCTTTACCCCTGCACAATTGTTGACTCTATACAGAGGTTTTATCCGCCCCTGTGTGGAGTACAACTCTCATGTGTGGGGAGGCTCCCCACATACAGCTCTTCTCAATAGGGTGGAGTCAAAGGCTTTTCGTCTCATTAACTCTCCTCCTCTTACTGACTCCCTTCAGCCTCTGTCTCTTCGCCGCACTGTTGCATCTTTATCTCTTTTCTATCGCTACTTTAATGGTCACTGCTCCTCTGAACTGTCTGCTTGCATTCCTCCACCTCTACGACGGGCGCGTAGCACCCGTCTGGCAGCAAACTCTCATCCCTTTTCTGTCCAACTCTCTAATGCAAGAGTTAACCGTTACTCCCAGTCTTTCATTTATGCAACAGGTCAACTCTGGAACTGTCTCCCTCTGTCTGTATTTCCTGCTGCCTATGATCTCCAGTCTTTCAAACGCAGTGTGTCCAGGCATCTCAAAATGATCGGATCTTGAATTTGGCTCTCTATTGTATTTTGTTTTTCTCTTGGAGGGAACTGTTACTGCGGGCCATGGCCTTTGGTTCCTTCTTCCTCGCATAAAAAAAAAAAAAAAAAAAAAAAGGAAAAGGTGTTACAAATTTTCCTAATCCAAAGGGAATGCAAATCATAAGTTGTGCTGGTTTTAAAATGGAATGAAAAGGAAGCAAGTAGATGCGGGAGCCACCACGCCCGTTCATATGGAAGTTCGCTAGATTCTATGGGAGGAGAGCACTAGGTTTCCGAAAAATATCAGTGAGTGCCTGACGGACAGTCCAGGTTCAAGATATGCCCTTGAATCTAACAAGAAAATGGAGTATGGTAGAGCTGATAAACGCATGGCATTCCTTTTCACAGAGGGTGTTGGTAGGCAGGTCAAGTTACCAAGCTCCAAGACTCTTAATGCCACCAACTCATCCTTCCCTTTCCCTTCCCTCAACCTTTAATTGGATTTTGCTTTTAGTGGGTTCTGATTCTATTTATTCTCTTTTTCCTCCTGCCTCATATCTAATTCTTTCTATAGTAATACTTTCCCCTTCCAAATTGTTAATTTCTGTTTCTTCTTAATTCAATTTCTTTCCCACTTTAGTTTCCTTGTCTTTCCTCTCACTCTCTTATTCCTTCACTTTCTTCCTCCATACTTTCGCCCTCTAAATTTCTTCCTTTACTGATTTCTCGTCGATTTTATCTTCCTTCCTTTTCGATGTCCTCTTCCTTTTCTTCATTGTTTTTCTTCACTTATTTCCCTCTTATTAACGGTGACTCATCCTCTCCCATTTCTTTACGTTCACTCCACCTTCTTTACCGCTCCTTTAAGTGGACTGCCATTGATTTATATTCATTATTCTCTCTCTCTCTCTCTCTCTCTCTCTCTCTCTCTCTCCGTCAGCGTCCTCCTACTCTGTTTTTCAATCATCCTTTACCTTCACACCTGTCTCCCCCCCTCCTTCCCTTCCCTTTCTCAGCATTCTCATCTCTGTTTTCCAATTTTCCCTCACTAGTGTCACATGCTTCCCTTTCTTCCCTACCCACCTCTTTCTCTCCCTTTCTCTCAAGTACTCCCCCTTTCCATTCTTCAGTAAAACCATGCCCATCACCTTTCACATGTTCCTCATCTCCACCATTTTCTTTCTCATCACCAGTCTTCCCCTGCCCCTCCTGTCTACATTTCTTCCTGTTTGTCTGTCTGTCTGTCTGTCTTCCTTTCTTTCTTTCCTGTTTCCCTTCCTCCTGTATTTCATGCCTCTGCTCTTTACCTCCTCAACATCCTTTCCTTACTCTCTTCCTTCTGTTCAATGAACTCTGCTCCTCTCCTCGCCTCCCTCTTATAGTTTCCACCTCCCATGCCTTCACTGGTTGACTTCCATCTCCACCTCTCTACATCTCTCGTGCTCACATTCCTCCCAGTATTCTTCTATTCTTCCTATACGTTCCCTTCTGCAATAAACTTTCTTCTCTCCCCGCCCCAGTTCTCAATAATCCCCCCCATGCCCCAGGTTACACCCTTTATCCACATTCGTTCTGTATTCATTAACCTTTTCAGCATTGTTTATTTTTGCTGCATCGAAGCCGTTTTAGTCTACCTCTCATGCACATCCTCACTTCCCTCTCCTTCTCATATCCTCATTTAACCCCTTCCCTTCTCACTTTCATACTCTCCTCTCACCTCGCTTCCACATTTTCTTTCTCCATTCTCTTATCCCCCTTCCCCCTAACTCCCTCCCCTATCTCCCGTCTCACCTTTCCTTCATTCATCCTCCCAGACCTTTTCTCCTCTCCCCTTTCCTTCCTTCCCCCACCACTATTCTCTTCCCTCCCTTCTCATACTCTCCCCTACCAATATTCCCCAGCTCACGGCCGTCTGAGCCCACGTTATATTGCTGGGATCAAGGCGAGTGGAGTTGCCTAGGGAATGGCTCACACTTTCACCACCCTACCTACTCTGGTTCCACCTTCCTTACCATCCACACACTTTATATTTTTTTTTTTACAAACGAGCGAACTAATGAACGAAAAACAAAACACTTTATAGATGTTTGGAGTTAAATCTTTCCCTACAAGGACGAGTCAATTGTGGAATGTCTCCCACTCCCACCAACCCCCTGACTCTGATTCCACCTTCCTTACCATCCACTCACTTCACAGAATTTTTACGCATGCATGAACTGAAAGGAAAAAGAAAAACGAACACTATACCCGATCTGACTGACTTTTACAGTGGAGATCTAGGGGGCGAGTAGGGGGAGGAGGGTGATTCGCCGCTGCCAAGAACGTAAATCCTTCCTATTATCTGTAAACTCTTCTGTGCAGTTTAACACGAGAATTTTTTACCCGGAGAGGTAAGATATAGAATTCTTTGGCCTCCACCGCTTACAAGAAATCTCGCTTGAGCTGAATAGAGCGTGTGGTGATGACAATATTAATATGAAGAGGATATACTCTGTTTGAGGGAGTTAATTTGAGAGCTGATATCCTTCTACTTATCTTCCAGTCTCTCTTCTTGGGGAAAAAGGGAGAGAAAAAATGCAAGGTTGTCAGGTTTCAGAATGGTGAGAGAGAGAGAGAGAGAGAGAGAGAGAGAGAGAGAGAGAGAGAGAGAGAGAGAGAGAGAGAGAATTATGTTTAAAGGAGAAATGACGGGGTACAGTAGCAGACAAAAAAAAAGCAAGAGGAAAGAATGGAGAACAGATGATAAGAGAGAGAGAAGAGGAAAAGAAAGCTGACCGGAAAGGAGACTATGAAAGAAAAGGAATGGACGAGAAAGAAAAATATATGAAGCAAAGAAAAAAAAAGCCAAAAAGAGAAAAGAGGAGAAGAAAGGAGAAGAGAGAGCAGGGGAGTCACCGAACGAAAGGAGGCCCCACCAACATTGCCAACTCAGCCGGTGGGTCTGGGGTCGGAAAAGTTGGTCGTAAGAGTGGCATTTGTATGCTGGGGTTGGCAGGCATTAGGATGCCGGACCGACCGCTGTGGTCGGGGAAAGAATTTGGGAATGCGAGAACTAACTATCGGGACATGTGGGAGGCTGAGGGAGAAAAGAGGGGCAACATTCTATTAGTTTCACTAGTTTTGTGCGTGGGGGGACTGCTGTCTGAATAGCGAGTGAGAAGAGAAATTGGGTCAGTATATTACCTTCAAGCTGAGACTTGTTTGACACAAGGTCGGGCCATTGCTATGAGATGAAGGAGCATACCTTGGTTTATTCCAAATCATAACATCCATGATATTCTGTACGGTATACAGTAAACGGTATATGTTTGGCTGAATAACCATACAGTGCCATAATACGTTGTCGACATTTCCTATAAGCGACAACAATGTTTTCTAGTCGCTTTTGACATACACATTAAAACACAAACACGTATACTCGTACCAACAGAAGTATATGCTGTCCATACATAGATATATTCACACAAACTTACATATGCACAAATGTGACTTTGTACAGGTATGTATGTATGTATGTATGCATGTATGTATGTATACATGTATGTATGTAGGCATGTATGTATGTATGCATGTATGTAGGTATGTAAGCATTTATGTATGTATGCATGCATGTATGTATGTATGTATGTATGTACAGTATGTATGTTCGTACGTACGTCCGCACGAATGCATATATGAAAATATCATTTACTACAATAATTACCAATGATATATGGAGAGATGCTACCTAGTCAAAATTATCAAGACATACTGCATCCACAAGAATATCACAAGCACGCAAGCAAGCAACCCTCCTCCTCCTCCTCGTGCACATCTGCCACAAGGTAATGTCTTCACACCGCGTCTCAAAAACCCCGCCACCTTCACAGGGCAATTACGCACGTGCGCCTTTTACAAGAGACGCATAATCAGCCCTCCCCGACAACACCATGACGCCTTGGGAGCAAAAGTTCGGAGCTGGCGTAATTGCTTGGTGGTGGGGGCGGTGGAGCAGGTGGTGCTCTGTGGAGTTTGGTGTGTGTGTGTGTGTGTGTGTGTGTGTGTGTGTGTGTGTGTGTGTGTGTGTGTGTGTTGTGGATTGGTAAGGGTAGGTGAAGTAGGTGGATGATTTGATTGTATGTTGTTTTGGATAGGTGGGAAAAGTTGTGTTAGGTGGGTGGTGTGGGTATGTGCTGTGGTGGAGAGGTGGGAGTAGGTGGGTGGTGTGTGTTTTGTGGTGGAGAGGAGAAAGTACTGTTGGTGGGGTCAGGTAGGTGGTGAGAGAATGCGAATGTCGTGGAGCATACAGGTGGATTTGGTGAGTTAGTCGGGTGGTGCTGGTTTGTATTAGTGGATTCAGCAAAGTGGTGCAAGTGAAGGATGTTTGTGCTTGGGTGAATGAAAGTGAATGATGACGCTTTACAGGATCCATCAGTTCCAAAGCAATATTAATTCGTAAGCTCAAATTCAATCCCAACATAACGCCTTTCATTCAACATATTCTTTCTACCGCCTTATAGTTTAAACTGAATAACAATGACCCTCCTTAGTCTAAGTGAAAAACTACTCTAGCACCTTCAGTAATAGGTATTCTTATTGTTGTGGTCTCTGGCTCTTCTCAACAAGAACCCGGTGGACTACTGGCTGAAGTTAACCCCTCCTGAAGTCCACCATCCTTATTTCGGGAACAGGAAGTGTGTTAAGGTATATTTACAAAACCTGGCACATATGTAACCCAATTATATCGGTGCCATCGCGTGAAGGCGTCCATAGTCATGACCAGATACTTCCTTCTCGAACAAAATCTTGTTAACTCCCAGTAAATAAATAAAACATATAAAAATAAAATAAAAATTAAAATAAACATTATGGTATGGTGATGGGGTAAATGGTTATGACGGACATTTTGTAACAGGTCCAAAAATGATCCTCGTTTATAATAAATTGGACTGTTAGTAAGCATTAAAAATGTGTTTCTTTTAACTACGTACACTTACACTCATAAGTACACATACCTCTCCCCCCTTCTCTCTCTCTCTCTCTCTCTCTCTCTCTCTCTCTCTCTCTCTCTCTCTCTCTCTCTCTCTCTCTCTCTCTCTCTCTCTCTTTCTGTGTCTGTTTCTCTCCCACCCACCCACCCACCCACACACACACACACACACACACACACACACACACACACACACACACTTTACATATTCTCTGCCTGCCTGCCTGCCTCTCTCTCTCTTTCTTTCTCTCTCTCTCTCAGCTACACCCACAAACGCTACGAGTCTGCCATTGCCTCTGCACTCCCATTAATTCACACACTACATTAACACAACACTTAGATGTGCACTTACTTTCATTCTCGTTCACAGTGTTCTAAGCGACCAAAAAAACTGCTGCATATTTCAGACCGTAAATATGTTGCTGTGTTAGCGTGAAATATATGAGAAAAAAAAGGAAAATATATATGTAACAATTTTCATCGTCTGCAGTTATGTCTTAGTATCATTGTGCAAAAATAAAAATGTATGAAGTAATGCATTCCTCCCTTCATACCACTATCCCTGTCGCTGATGGTAGGTGGGGCGCTCACCATCCACTCATTCACTCTAGCTATCTTAAAATGACTGCACTAGGATAGGTGGAAACTACAATAAGATAATCAGCAAATTAGTCTGGTCTAGTGGGTTACAGTTCTCCAATCGGATTTAGCCTGTAAGGGTTTAAGCCCAAGGTGTGGTTGCTGATTCTGCTCAAATCATGTCACTCAGGTATGGACAACTGTGTGTGTGTGTGTGTGTGTGTGTGTGTGTGTGTGTGTGTGTGTGTGTGTGTGTGTGAGAGAGAGAGAGAGAGAGAGAGAGAGAGAGAAATAATATCCCAGTTTCAGGCCCATATGTTTCTCTGGAGGCAATAAATGATTAGTTGATGGGCAGATAGTCATGAGGTCAATGTAAAAATATTATACACACATACTAATCTTTTTTTATGCAATGATATCCCACTACCATTACACCAACAACGAAAAGAACGTGCCTAACAACTCTCTCTCACAACATCGACCTCCCACTACCTTTTTGGCTTGATAATAATAACTACTTCTGTGCAGTTCACCTCCATTACCTTTAGGTCGAAAGAAGAAGAGTATAACTACAATTTCCTCCATTTAATTCCGAGCACCATTACGTAAGAAAAACGTTAATCATAATTGGTCCTTTCAAGAGTTACAGCCCAGGAACATAAATGCCAAAACAAATATATAAGCTTAGTGATATCCTTTCCTTCAATAACATCTGAAGACAATTACGCCAAAAATTAAAAACCGCCTACGCATAATAATTTTTCCTTTTGGGTCATCAGCTATCATTACTCTTATAACATATAATCAGTTCTCGCTTTCCATTTGATTAATAAACTCTTGTTAATAATAACAAAACAAAATTAATAAACATTCAAGGATTTAAACACTGTGCCAAAATTAAAAAAAAATACTATATTATAATACCTTCTGCCCTGAAAGCTACTGAGGGTGCCAGGAGAGAGACGAGTTATCCCGGGAACAATGGGAGCGCAATTGCTTTTCTGCCGAGCGCCCCCCGGAGGAACGCTTTCAAGTCGATTTTCCAAGCAAAGGGTGACGGGGTCGAGTCCTGCTCCCTGCGCCTGACAATTCATAATTGATGGCTTAAGTCTGTATGCATAAACCCTCCTAAGCGCAAGCCCTGTCAATCCCATGGCGTATTTTGTGTTATCTTGCTAAATCCAATCAATTATATGTAGCCTAGGAGACACTTTCCAAATGACGGGGTTAGAGATATCCAACATTAACCTCTTCACAGCTAGAGCTCTTCCCTTACGTTCAACAAAATCGTTTGGAGAGAACAGGAACAAAATACCGTAAATACGTTATCGAACTGAATGAATTAATCTCAGGGTTGTCTGCACTCACAGATACCATAACACTGATAGTCAAATAAGTGGGGACAAAATACTAACAACAAAGCGATGTTTGATACTAAGGCGCGTTTACGCTAACCTACCAAAGCTCCTTAACTCCTTTCTGCTTAGCTGATGGTCAAATGTAATCAGCCTGGAAGGTAAATTTGGCTAGTGACCAAAGAGACTCAGCTCTCATAACTCTGCCTAATCAAATTTCAAGCAACCACACCTTGACATTTTGAGTGTGGTCCAGTTCCATCAAATGAAAACAGACTTAACTGTAGTGAAGACTTTTCTCTCTTAAGAACTGATTAGGGTCTTATATTAATATGCATCTCAATTCCTCCTCCTGCCTCGCCTCCTCCGTTTTAATATGAACCGCTCGGGTGATGAATGAGATGTCGTCTGGGCCTCATCAAGGGCAGTCGGTCGTTTTGGTAAGGAAGCGACGGCATTATATCCCATCTGTCTTTGGTATTACCATCTATCTATCTATCTATCTATTGCCAGACGCCTTAATCCCGTAAAGGGTGGCCACAAACAAATCGCCCAAGAGATTACGTGGGAATGAAAGTATGAAGCAGAAATAAGTAGTCGGCCTTTAACTTTTCGCATTAGCCTATACTTCCGGGTCACCTTCGAGACTGCGGAAGATGTGATTTTGATTCTGTTTTAACACCTCAAAATCAGAGTAACCTCACCCATGGTTCTCCCCCTGCTTCACCCCGCACCTCGCTCAGCAAAGAACAGCACAGCATGTATCACATCGTACTACATCTCTCTCTCTCTCTCTCTCTGTGCCTGCCTGCCTGCGAGCCTGGGTGCGTGCGTGCGTGAGTGTACATTTGTCTGTCTCCCCGCCTGTCTGTCTGTCTGTCTTGATTCTCTCTCTCTCTCTCTCTCTCTCTCTCTCTCTCTCTCTCTCTCTCTCTCTCTCTCTCTCTCTCTCTCTCTCTCTCGTTTCGTTTCGTTTCGTTTTTAAAGGCTGCAACATGCTTGCATGCCTCGGCTTTAGTCACCCAGTGGCTGCTCTCCATGCTGCACGATCCATTGCAGCCTCCCTGTTCAGTCCCTTAACCCTGAGGTCACACTCAATGACCTCGTCCCATGTCTTTCTCGGTCTACCCCTCATAACCCCACCCCCAATATTAACACTTCTCACCTTCCTCACCCAATAATCATCCCCCATCCTTTCCACATGTCCAAACCAACTCAATCTACCTCTCCTCATCACAACACCAATACGCTCCAGTCCCATCCTACCTCTCAACTCTTCCATCGTGAACCCAGCCCACCTAAACCTTGTACGGAGGGACGCACTACACATCCACCTAATCATTGTCATTTCTGTACGTCTAAGCCTGCGAATATCTTCTTCTTTCACTGCCCAGGTCTCACTACCATACAGCAGTACACTCCTAACACTTGCTGCATACAAAGACCCCTTAGCACGTAGGGAGAGTCCTCTCAATGTCAGGAGAGGCAAGAGCTCTCTGAACTTCTTCCAACCACTACTCACCCTAGCCACAGATCTAGCCCCAGCCCTACCTCCAGCACACAACATGTCTCCCAAATAACAAAACTCTTCCACACACTCAAGAAATTCACCAGCAAGTTCAATTCTTTCACGTCTGACAATCTCCACCTGCTCTCCCCGACACGCCGTACACATAAAATCTCCATTATCTCGCAGTCTACCTCTGATACCACTACATCTCTTATGCACCCATTTATCACAAACACCGCACAAGATGGAATTACTTCCCACGCCCCTGTGGCATACTGCACATGGCCACTCTCCCTCGTCTTTGACAGTACCGCCACCAACCCTAGATATCATTACTTTTGTTTTATCTGTATTTACCCTTAAGCCCTTGTGCCCCATACCATCTCTCCACTTCCTAAACCTTTCCTTCGCCTCCCTTTCGTTCTCTGCAATCAACACCAAATCATCAGCATACAACAGCTCCCACGGGAGTCCGTTTCTAAAGTCACGTGAAAGGGCTTCAAGTACCATGATAAACAACATGGGACTCAAGACTGACCCCTGATGCACACCAACATTCACGGAAAACTCATCGCTCAAATCTCCATTCACTCTCACCTGGGTGTGAGCACCCACATACATGGCCATAACCACCCTAACCAGCCACTCCTCCAAGCCAAGCTTTCTATTGCCCACTTCACCACCTCTCTAGGGACTCTGTCAAAGTCCTTTTCCAAATCAACAAAAACAAAATAAAGATCCCTTCTCCTATCAATATATTTTTCCTGAAGCTGTCGAACAATGAATATGGCATTAGTGGTCCCCATACCTGGCATAAACCGAAACTGCATCTCGTCAATATTCACTCTTTCTCTAATCATATCTTCTAAAACTCTCTCCATTACCTTCATTATCTGATTTAAAAGTTTTATACTTCTATAATTTCCTCCTTCCCTTTATACACATTTACAATTACACTCTTCAGCCAATCATCTGGGACAACACACTCATAAATAATCCTATTCATCAGGTCAGTGACTAACTTCACCCCTATATCGCCTGAGGCCTTCAACATTTCGGCAGTCAGCCCAGACACACCTGCTGCCTTCCCCACCTTCATCCTGCCTGTTGCCTCACTCACAGTAGCAAGATCAATCAAAGGCCAAGGGCCAGACATTGGATCTGCTGGCTCCAACCCTTCTCTGTCCCAGTGAAACTCCTCATTCAACAACCGGTTATAATGCTGTCTCCATGCATCTTTAATATCCTCACTGTTCATCACTACCCTTCCTTCATCATTCTTCACACACTGCTCACCTATAATATCCCGATTATCCCTCTTCACCTGACCTGCCACCCTAAATATCACATTTTTCCTTTCCCCATGATTTAGGTTATCAAGTAAAAGTCTCTGTGACTCAGACTTTGCCCTGTATACCTCTCTTCTAGCCCTACGTTTGGCAGCCAAATATTCCTCTTTGCTACCACCCTTCTTCCATTCCCGGAAAAGTCTTCTTTTCTCCTTAACTGCAGCTTCTACACCCTCATCCCACCACCAAGTTACTTTATGTCTTGGTGGTCCTCTTGTCCAACCGCATGTTACATCAGTAACCCTCACGAGATTGTTCCTGAGGGCTCTGTACTGTTCATTAACGCCTCTGTCTACAGCTCCCTGTTCAGCCACCACTCTCCTCAACTCGCAATAGAAGGCATCCCTTACTACTTGGTTTTTCAGCTTCCATATTTTCCTCCTAGGTACATAAGTCCACTTTTTCATCACTTGTTCTTTAAGCACCATATCACAAATCAGTAGTCTGTGCTGCTGCACACACACCTCACATAACTTTAACATCCCTCACTAACCTCCTATCGGCCCTCCTAACCAGAAAATAATCTATCTGACTGCTATATCCCCCAGACTCATACGTAATTAACCTACTGTATCTTTTCCTAAAATATGTGTTGCACACAATCATGTCCGTTGCCTCCCCAAACTCGAGTATCCTTTCCCCATCTGCATTCCTGATACTATACGCACATCCCCCATGCACTCCCTCATAACCTTGTGCTGCTTTACCTACATGACCATTTAAGTCCCCTCCCAAAACCACTATCTCATCATCCCGCATACCACCCACTACATGTATTAAATCATCCCAAAATCTATCTTTCTTTGCTTCATCCAATCCTGCCTGTAGAGCATATGCCGATATAATCACAGCTATCCTTCTACCGAACAGAATTTTCACTACCAATATCCTATCGCTTACTCTCATAACATTCATAACATATTCCACCCATTTCTCCGCAACCATCACACCAACACCTCCATATCCGTCGTTCCCCCTTGCCAAAACAACTTATAGCAACAGTCCTTCCCAACAATCTTTCTGGCTGATCCACCCCTGTACCGGACTTCCTGCAAACACGCCGCATCCACCCACCTCCTACTGAAAGCCTCAATGACTTCCCCCGCTCTTCCCCTCAAACTTCCTACATTCCATGAACCCACCCTCATCTCCCTGGGTGATTTACTTTCTTCAGGCTTGCTTTGTGTTTTTATATATATATATATATATATATATATATAGTTAGTTAGTTAGTTAGATAGATATATATAATATATAGATATATATATATAGATAGATATATATATATATATATATATATATATATATATATATATATATATATATATAGTTAGTTAGTTAGTTAGTTAGTTACAGTGTGTAATTAAATTCATTATAAATAATACAAGTGATGGTGTTTCTCTCCTCTGTCTGTTTTGTCTGTCCGTTTCCATCCTGCCATTTGATCTCTGCTCTCACCTAATTTCACTTCAGCGCCTTCGCATCTGAGACATTATGCAGGTGTCCTCATCTCACCTGCCTCCCATCTCATTTCCAACCTCATCATTTGCGTCTGCGTCGCTGCACACCTGTCGCTCTTCCAGGTTGCACACTGCTCAGCACCTGTCTCACACACTCACTCACTCTCGCACCAAATCGCTTTCACATATTCATATTCTCCTGTTCACACACACTCATGCACACACGCACTATATTCTCCTGCTCACTTACTCATGCACTCACGCACTCACTATGTTGCGTTCCCATACTCACTCTCAGATTTTCATATTATCTCAAGCTCTCACAATTAAAATTTTCTCACATTCACCAACGTTTTCAAATTCCCACACTCAGTGTTTCACATACATATTCTCATCTTTATTCTCCCATTTCCATCATTTAATCCTCTTTCTCGCGCATTATCGTATTCTCACACTGTCACACAATCACACTCATTCTCCCACACTCATATTCCTAGACTCACATTTTCACACTTCATAACACCTGTCAGCCTTCCCATTATCTTAACACGTATCTCAACATATCCTTCACTATCCATACATCTCACTCCCTTCTACACCTCTCCCCACGTCCATCCTATAGTATACCTTTCTCCATACCTACACACCTGTCTCTACACACCTGACCCTGAGCAAATATGACGGGCACACCCACACCTTATCACATTCCGACACCTGAGACTGAGATAAAGCGATCAATGAGACAGCGAGAGAGAGAGAGAGAGAGAGAGAGAGATGGAAATTTGTGTGACTTAATGGGGAAGAAGTGTGCTGATATCCGTGTGTGTGTGTGTGTGTGTGTGTGTGTGTGTGTGTGTGTGTGTGTGTGTGCCATCTTCCCTTCTCACTCCCCTGGCATCGATACGTCTTCACGCGTCTCTGATTACCATTCCTCTCTCTCTCTCTCCCTCTCCCCCTCTCTCTCTCTCTCTCTCTCTCACACACACACACACACACACACACACACACGAACATCAGAAAAAAATTTGAGTCACAGTTTCAAATCCACAGCATTAGCTTTCAGAGACACACAGAATGATATTGCAATTTTTGAGGCACTGAAGCCCAGAATATGCCATTATATAGACAACTGGAATACTATATAAATGAAAAAAACTTCTGTGTTCTATGATCCGGAGTATTAGTGTCGGTGTGTGCATACTGTATAATCCTATGCTTTAATATTTTCATGGCCTGCATTCTTTTTTCTGTACGGTATTTTACAGTGATGAAGTTTCTTCTTGCGATCCGGCAGCTCCACTAAATAAAGAAAGAGGGATAAAGGTAGTTATAAATAATAAAGGTAGAGGTAAGTAAATGATGATCTGAATTTATCTCCCTGTGTCCAGACGATGAAATATTCAGTCTTTCTCAAGATGGATGAACAGATCTTACGGAGTTTATCAACTCTGTGTCTTACAAGATCAAAAAATCCCTTTAGTCATTAGTTCAATCTAGACTTGAGAAGCATTTCCTGTGACCGTGAGCAGCCGGACATACAGAGGCTCATTCACGTTTAATGATTCTTCCTGCAGTATTCAGCGAGGACCCAGTCACTTGCATAATGCCTGTCTCTTGATACCACGCACCGCCGAGCTCGCTAAGGCAGGATTCAGAGAGCCAGGGGTCCTTTTCGCGCAGGATCCTAGCCAATTTTGACGATAAACAGGTTCTTCTGGCCAGGGATCCTATTCATGAAGGATCCTGACCAATTTTGACGATAAACATGATGTATCCATTATAGCAGTTAAGAAGCTGACTTGCTAAGGCAGGATTTTCTTTTTTTATACACTGGGGATTTCATTCGTGAAGGATTCTAATGAAATATTGCGGTAAACAAGTCTTTACAGAACTTAAGATGCTATTTCGCTTTCTTTATTGTCATTAGCCATTTTAATTGGTCGTACTGATCGATTTGGAACCATACAGTGGCTTCTAAGTCTGGGTTTCCCTCGTTAAATAACTTTCAAAAATGCCTGATCCAGTATTGCGTTGAGAATGATGGGTTCAAAAAAAGTTAAGGAAGTTGGTGGATTTTCAGTTTTGATTAAAAAAAAAAAAAAAAGTAAAGAGTATGAATACGGAACCATGAAGCCCTCGCCTCTCCTCCCTGGCTACATGGCTTCGTAATGAGGACACAGAATGTTAGGACTCCATATTATAATTACAAATCATAATAGATAGATAGATAGAGAGACAGATAGAAGCAGGGAGTCAGATGATGAGAAGGTATTGTGTCTGCGAGAATCGAGCAATGCTAAACATGCTTACACACTCTTAACTCAAGGAATGCTTTATAGGCACACGACAGCGCCTAGTGACCATATACACACATACACACATACTCACACACAGGCTTCTAGAACTTTCCACTCACAAGGGACACACGTGATACGTCTCCTGTTTCACCAGAATTTAGGAAAGAGAGCTCAGAAAGAAGCTAGCCATAGAACAGACAGGTCGCAGGGAGAAGGGCTTAGCAACTTGAGAGAGAGACAGACAGACAGACAGACAGACAGACAGACAGACAGAGAAATAGCTAGCGGGACTCTACTTTATACTTCTCTCTGTGTGAGAGACTTGTTAATATTTCCAAGACAAATAAAAATAGTCCCATACTATTCTTTACCTCTCCTGTCACTACATGACAAATGGGAAAGAAGATTATCTGCCTACAAAGCTACTCAAGTATAACAACCACTCGTCCACAAGTCTAATATATATATAACTCAACTACAAGTAACCACAAAGGAGTTACAAAGTCCTTTATGACATTTGGTAGCAGCGAACGTATACGAACCTCGTCTACGAATCAACATTGAATTCCTACAAAATATCAAGATTGAAAACAAGAATACCTCTCACAACCAACAACTCACAAATAGCTCCTGACTGTTCTCTCTAACCCCCCCTCCCTCTCCCCGATCATCACGCTGATGTAGAGGTGAAGAGATCACAGGACGCCTTGCAAGTAGTTTAACAATATATTGATACAAACAATCTTGCAACTTCTACGACGAACCAGCGAACTACAACCATCTACAATCAACTACAAGTAACACCTCTACGAGTCGTCTGTATAATCTTCTACACGCACCTACAAGTAGCGGCAGTCTTCATCCTACAACGAGTAAATCACAAGACAAAAGGACCGAGAAAACATCGACACAGAAAAACAAAACAAACAAACGAAGAGTGAGAAACGACTCATACCTCATAAACACCAGACCTCACCCTCCTCTCTCTGCTACACCACAGCTACCAGTGTGGGAAGTCGACGTCATCATGCGTGCTTGCTGAAAATACGCCACGTCAGTCAACTCACCACCTGCACCATCACTAACACCATTCCCAGCACGGTAAAAATTAGTGAGTTACATAGTTACTTCATTTATACAATACACAGTGATAGACAATATGCTTCTGCACAAACATATAAAACGTGCTGTATAGTTACAGCTTAAATACACATACTTACTTCAGTTAACTGCATAACTCAAACACTAAATAATCACCAACAGTAAATATTCTACACTGTATATATTCATTCCTTTATTATAACATTTATTTACTACCAACGAGTGTTACCATTTATACCTACATAAAATACATGTTTCATACATACAACTATACATTATTACATCTACAAAGTAATAAAGAAAATATACCATCACAGTTATTCAGTGAGCGATCAAAAGAACTGTATTAAACATTTATTAAAACTACCTAGTGGAAACAGATAAATTAAGTTACAAGGAAAACCAGAAAAAAAAAAAAATGGCCAACACAAATGACGTTAGCAAAAGTGAACATCTTCAACACAATCGTGAAGACAATGATTTCCACACAGTGCTGACACACATATTACCCACGATAGGTACAATTGAAGAACAAGTCAGTGTATATAGTTAATACTGTATATATGTATATATATTTTTTATATAAAATAACAAAATATGGGACTATATAATATCATTTTCAGTAATACCTGTGCAATATAAACTAAACTTTAAAAAAGTATCCCAAGGAAATTAGCCAGTAATTATGCAACCATGAACAACATGGAAAAAGCGTACACAAGCGAAGAAAAACAAACTATAGAAAATCAATACATACAAAAAAAAAAAAAGAAAGAAAGAAAAAGTAAGAAAGAAAAAAGAGAAATAGAGTAAGATCACATAACAAACAAATGAAAATAAGTGTAAGTGTTACTACATATGCCAAAATACCACATAAACTACAAACAAAAAAAGCAAATTGTTGTCTCCACAAGCAAGTGGCATGACACATCATCACTATCATCGACCGCAGCATGACCGGATTCATATGTCAGGACTGCAATTATTACAATTATGTAACTACAAACGATATGTAACAATTATGTAACTCCATGTTATAATTATGTAACGACAAACGATTGCATTATGTTACACTTGCTACAATTATGTAACTACAAACGATATGTAACAATTATGTAACGACAAACGATTGCATTATGTTACACTTTGCCAATTATGTAACAGTTGCATTAACAAGATGTAACATTTATGTAACTTTAACTACAATTATGTAACTACAAACGATATGTAACAATTATGTAACGACAAACGATTGCATTATGCTACACTTGCTACAATTATGTAACTACAAACGATATGTAACAATTATGTAATGACAAACGATTGCATTATGTTACACTTGCTACAATTATGTAACTACAAACGATATGTAACAATTATGTAATGACAAACGATTGCATTATGCTACACTTGCTACAGTTATGTAACTACAAACAATATGTACCATTTATGTAACAGTTGCATTAACAAGATGTAACTTTTATGTAACTTTAACTACAATTATGTAACTACAAACAATATGTACCATTTATGTAACAGTTGCATTAACAAGCTGTAACTTTTATGTAACATTAACTACAATTATAAGGCCAAGACACTTATGTAACAGTTGCATTAACAAAATGTAACTACAATTATAAGGCCAACACAGTTATGCATTTCACTACAATAACCCAAGTACATACTGTATTACAGTTAAATAATTTACTTTAATGCATTTATTCAAATATGTATACAACTTGTTTAAAATGTAATATTACTGAATAATCAATATTTACTATAAATATTATATGTATATAATATTCATACAATTATGTTACTTTTACAATATTATGTATTTCACTTAATAAGCTTATAAGTTCATTATAATGTTCGTTTCGTTTCGTTTCGTTTTTAAAGGCTCCAACATGCTTGCATGTGTCGGCCTTGGTCACCTAATGGCGGCTCTCCACGCTGCAGGATCCATTGCAGCCTCCCTGTTCAGTCCCTTAACCCTAAGGTCACACTTAATTACCTCGTCCCATGTCTTTCTCGGTCTACCCCTCACAGCCCCACCCCCAATATTAACACTTCTCACCTTCCTCACCCAATTATCATCCCCCATCCTCTCCACATGTCCAAACCACCTCAATCTACCTCTCCTCATCACAACATCAATACACTCCAGTCCCATCCTACCTCTCAACTCTTCCATTGTAAACCCAGCCCCTCCAGGCCTTGGACGCAGGGACGCACTGCACATCAACCTAATCATTGTCATTTCTGTACGTCTGAGCCGGCGAATGTCTTCCTCCTTCACTGCCCAGGTCTCACTGCCATACAGCATTACACTCCTAACACATGCTGCATACAAAGACCCCTTAGCACGTAGGGAGAGCCCTCTTAATGTCAGGAGAGGCAAGAGCTCCCTGAACTTCTTCCAACCACTTCTCACCCTAGCCACAGAGCTAGCTCCAGCCCCACCTCCAGCACACAACATGTCTCCCAAATAACAAAACTCTTCCACACACTCAAGAGATTCACCAGCAAGTTCAATCCTTTCATGTCTGACGATCTCCACCTGCTCACCCCAGCACGCCGTACACATAAAATCAGCATTATCTCGCAGTCTACCTCTGATACCACTACATCTCTTATGCACCCATTTATCACACACACTGCACAAGATGGAATTACTTCCCACGCCTTTGTGGCACACTGCACATGGCCACTCTCCCTCGTCTTTGACAGTACCGCCACCAACCCTAGATATCATCACTTTTGTTTTATCTGCATTTACCCTTAAACCCTTTTTCCCCATACCATCTCTCCACTTCCTAAACATTTCCTTCGCCTCCCTTTCATTCTCTGCAATCAACACCAAATCATCAGCATACAACAACTCCCACGGGAGTCCGTTTCTAAAGTCACGTGAAAGGGCTTCAAGTACCATGATAAACAACATGGGACTCAAGACTGACCCCTGATGCACACCAACATTCACGGAAAACTCATCGCTCAAATCTCCATTCACTCTCACCTGGGTGTGAGCACCCACATACATGGCCATAACCACCCTAACCAGCCACTCCTCCAAGCCAAGCTTTCTCATTGCCCACCTCACCACCTCTCTAGGGACTCTGTCAAAGGCCTTTTCCAAATCAACAAAAACAAAATAAAGATCCCTTCTCCTACCAATATATTTTTCCGGAAGCTGTCGAACAATGAATATGGCATCAGTGGTTCCCCTACCTGGCATAAACCCAAACTGCATCTCATCAATATTCACTCTTTCTCTAATCATACCTTCTAAAACTCTCTCCATTACCTTCATTATCTGATCTAAAAGCTTTATACCTCTATAATTTCCTCTTTCCAGGGCATCACCCTTCCCTTTATACACATTTACAATTACACAATAATGTGTATATAATATGTATTAATATTTTATGGCTATTAACTGTCGATGGTACGCCATTTTCGCGTGACCGAGCAATATGTTAGGACTCCATATTATAATTACAAATCATAATAGATAGATAGATAGAGTGACAGATAGAAGCAGGGAGTCAGATGATGAGAAGGTATTGTGTTTGCGAGAATCGAGCAATGCTAAACATGCTTACACACTCTTAACTCAAGGAATGCTTTATAGGCACACGACAGCGCCTAGTGACCATACACACACATACACACATACTAACACACAGGCTTCTAGAACTTTCCACTCACAAGGAACACACGTGATACGTCTCCTGTTTCACCAGAATTTAGGAAAGAGAGCTCAGAAAGAGGCTAGCCATAGAACAGACAGGTCGCAGGGAGAAGGGCTTAGCAACTTGAGAGAGAGACAGAGAGAGCGAGACAGAGAGATAGCTAGCGGGACTCTACTTTATACTTCGCTCTTTGTGAGAGACTTGTTAATATTTCCAAGACAAATAAAAATAGTCCCATACTATTCTTTACCTCTCCTGTCACTACATGACAAATGGGAAAGAATATTATCTACCTACAAAGCTACTCAAGTATAACAACCGCTCGTCCACAAGTCTAATATATATATAACTCAACTACAAGTAACCACAAAGGAGTTACAAAGTCTTTATGACAAGAAGACAGTTGGACTGCTTCGTTTGTCCCTTCCCCCTCCCCCCCTTTTTTTGTTGTTTTACAGGAGGGGGGGGGGTTGCGGTTATCGTAGTTGGTTTGTTTTCAGCTGACATAACTGAGCCACTCCCACAACTAGAATACTCAGTTGTGGCTTCCTGAATTTAATATGCCTGAGTTATTACCTAAGAACGAGTCTCCTGCTTCCGTCAATTAAACCTTCCAGTCTGCTTGAAAAGAAGCGAAAATGAGAGCTTATATGGTGACGACATAAACATTCTCAGGCTCTAAAGACTCACTCTCAGCCGTATAAACAGTAATCGTGTGGCATTAGCTGGAATAGGACACTAGAGCTGCTCCGCCCATGAGGGGGATAATACCGGAAAATTCCATTCTGTTTTAACATTCCCAAACTCTTATGACTCATTTTCAGTTCAGTAATTTCGTCAGGCGTCAACTGGAATGGAGCACTAGAACTGTCCCGACCATGAGAGACATAACACCAAAAGAAATACGAGTCTATATTAACATTCTCGGATTTTTATGATTCACTCTCGCCTGTGTATAATCCTCTGGTGTTAGCTGGAGTGAAATGCCAGACTTAGCCTTACTATGAACGTTAATACCAGAATATCCACCAGTCTGTATTTCTCTACCAATTCACGATACATGTTATTCCCAGCGCCAGGGCCACTATGAATACTTTTATACATTACACCTTGTTTGTAATCTGTCCACCCGTTCCTTGGTAATGAATAAATATACATTCAGATACAGACGCCCTTAATTACCAGCCCACACGTTCAACTTCACACACACCCATCATCAACATTTTTACCCTATTTCACAACGAGGACGAAGCCTTTCCCCCTTCCCGTCTTTTATGGTGTCTGTGTGTGTGTGTGTGTGTGTGTGTGTGTGTGTGTGTGTGTGTGTGTGTGTGTGTGTGTGTGTGTGTGTGTGTGTGTAGAGAATATCAAAGAAGACGTCATCGTATTAAGAAAGTTAACAAAATTAATCCCATCCAGTTTGTATAATATTATATAATTATGTCAATCTGTCTACGTACCTATATAGCCTTACTTTCAAATTTCAGTCTCTCTTGCTGAACATTTTCTTAACCCTTTAAGTCACACTGGTCACTCAAGCTGTAAAGTTAACTCTCTCTCTCTCTCTCTCTCTCTCTCTCTAAGCCGGAAACTAGTCAAAATAAATCCAGGGACTTTGACAAACATTATACACAACTGTTAATGGGACGTAATTCGACGGAAATTGCTCAGGATAAAAGTTAACACCAAGAAAATCCCAGGGCAACGCGTCCAGGCAGGCAGGCATGCAGGCAGGCATGGAGAAAGACTGGTTTGTTAAGGAAGTTGTATTGTCTTCGGCGGCTGGGGACTTGAGTTGTGTTTCTTGGTATGTGTTGCCTTGGGGTAGTGTGTTCCTGTTTCTGCCCTCCCTCGTCCTTCCTTCCTTCCTTCCGTTTACTTCTTTCTCCTTCGCCCCCCTGTTTCTTCGCTCGATCCTTCTTCCTCTTCTGTCCTTCTTCCTTCCTCCCTTTTCTTTCATCTCCGTCACTCTTCCTTCTTTTCTCCCTCTCTCTTCACTTCGTCCTTCCTTCTTCTCCTCCTCTTCCTCTTCCTCCCTTCTTTCTCTTTCACCTTCCATTTGTTCCCTTCTTATTCTTCCTAGTGTTGTGTTGAGGTATTCTCCATATAGTCGCTTGCCACTGTATTGCTGGGTAATTTATTGAGAGGTGCTTGTTTTTCTTATTGCAGGTCTTGCTCTTGGCACTCTTCCTTCTTTCCCTCCTGCCTCCTCTTCTACCTGTTCTTTCCTGAGGTCCTCGTCTTCAGGTCAGATGCTTGTGTCTTATTGGTTACTACGGCTGGACATCCTTCCTCAGCAATTTCTCCTAACTAAAATCACATTCTGGTGTTAATTTATTGTTACGACTCAGCATTCATGATGGCGAGAGGGAAATTTTAGGCCACGGTAAAGTAAAAGGGCATAGGAGTCGAAACGATAGTAATCTTCCCACATTGGTTCACCTCGTCTTCATTCTAGGGCGGTGCATCCAGCCAAGGGTAAACTTTCTTCATCTCTTCGGCGCAAATGGAGGGTGAAATGTACCCGTCATCCTCTCCCCCCCCCCCGGCCCTTTCATTTAATCCATACCTCCTATACTCCCCTCCCTTCATTTAACTCCATTCCAATCACCTTTTCTCCTCTTTTACTCCCTTCCTTCTTCATTTACTCCATTTTTTTCTTCCCCCTTTTTACACCCTTTCTCTCCATTTATCCCTTCGATCCCACTGTGTCTTCTCATTCAGCATCCCTTTTATTCACCCATCCCCCTTCGCCACCTCGCATTCAATTGCCCCCTCCCAGTCATTTGCCTTTTCCCCCTCGCTTACTCCCTCACTGACCCAGTCTCTCACTTTACCTCCCCGCACCATCTCCCTCCACCTTCACCTCCCTTCCCTCTTTCCCTCCTCCCTCTTCACCTCTCCCCCTTTCCACCCACAACTACCCTCCCCCCACCTTCCTTCCTTCCTCGCCAGCCCTGTAATACCCTTTTCTTGTTATGATACAGCCTGTGTAATGACCCATACTCCTAGTGGTACGCGTTTCTCAAGCTCAATATCACTTTCTAAAACTCCTGGCTCGGTATTCTTAAACTATCTTAAGGTTGCATGAGATTGCCTGTCCACATCATATCCGTATTCGTAATCTTTCTTGAACCTACCTTGTGCATAAGGTTGCCTGTTAATTTTATATTCATACATGCAGTTACCAACCACTTCAAAGTAGGAACTGAGTGAATATTGATGAAACATAATTCCGGATGATTTCCAGCTATACAAATGACAGTAATCGTTGAAACTATTTTTTTATTAATACAACCAATGGGTCTGAATTTATCAATTAACTAATATATTTACAAGTTAAACAACTCTTTTTATAGCAGCTAAAAAATAGCACACGTATTTTCATTGACCGTATTTTTCTTCTCCCATTAATATTCATTCAAGTTTGGTTGTAAAACGTATCGTAGCTCTGTGAATCAAGAGAGGTGCTGGGGATGGACTTCTTCACATGGTGGCGCCAATGACGACGGCCGTTCCACTGCCTGATTATGCAAACGTCCCTCAGCTCCCTCCCTCTCGTCTGGAAGAAGGATTGGATGGGCTGCAGGGGGAGGGCAACTTGAGCCTACAGTCCACCGGGTTCACGTTCAGAGGAGCCTGGGACCAGAACACGAATGAAGACAAAAATACGAAGCAAGCAGTGTTATGCACGACTCAAACTCCAAGAACTTTAGCAAATATGAGAAGCCTCGTAAGCAGCGTCGTTATTCCTTATCTCCGTCTCTCCATCTCCTCTTTCTCCTCCTCCTCATTTCCCGCTTTCCGGCAATTCCTTAGGTCTCTTACTTCCGCTTATCAAGGTTTTAAGAGCCTGGATATTTTACAGTCCAGGCCTTTTCATTTTTTGTTTTCATTTCTCTTTTTGGTCCATTGACCAATTTCGTTATTAACTTTTTTCTTTCTTTTTTTTTTACCTTCCTCCTCACACCGCAACTGAGCAAAGATTCTGTTATATTAGTAATAGTTTTCTTGCCATTTAATCTCTCTCTCTCTCTCTCTCTCTCTCTCTCTCTCTTAAAGCCAGGTATCTGGAAGAAGGTGGGAGAGACTTGAGGAAAGGTTAAGTCCAAGAGATATTCCAGGATAATGCCTCTATCTGGGTCTGAGAACGAGAGGGGGAAAAATGTCCACGTTGTTTACTGGCCTGGAAATTATGTGGAAAAAGCGTGAAATTCGTGAGAGGTTTGGGGAAGAAAATGGAGCTCCTCTGAAATGCTAGGGATTGAGGATAGGAGAGGAGTTTGAGTTTCCTTGCTGAGGTTCCTTGCTCCTTGGTTATTATTTTTGGTTTATGTTTGCTTCCATTGCTCCTGTTGTGTCTGATCTTGTTTATTTGGTTATTTTCTTCACACATTCGTCTCGCTGAGGTTCCTTGTTCCTTGCTTTGTTTTTTCCCTTTTGTTGCTGGATTCTTGCTGTCTCTTGCCCCCTTACATGGTGATGTTTGTTCTTTGCTCCTTGCTTGCCTGCTTTATTTTTTGCTTTAAGTTACTACTGTCCCCCTTGTCTCCTGCTCGTCCTCCTTGCTTTGCCTGCTCTGTCATAGAAAGGGGTCATAGGTGGTGCTCGGTCTTCTCATAATGGAAACTGTGTATCTTATTCCTTTTATAGTGACATTATTTTTTCGGTCAAATTTTACACGTTGCCCTCATCCGATTTTCGACTTTTCGTTAACATGTTCTAGTAGAATTGGTCATTCTAAGAATCTTTTTTTCTATGGCATTTCTCTCGCAAATTGATAATAAACGAGTTACACGCGACTTCCGCCAATCACAATCACAGATAGGTGGTATTATTTCGTACTTACACCCAACTCACTGACAACAAAAGTGGCTAACTCACCTTATACTTTACGCAATTCTAAGCATTTTTTCTTCTATGACACTTCCGTCTTAAATCAACCGTTGATGAGTTATGCAATTTATTACACTTATTATTTTCTATGGGAGAGATTTTCCCTGCCGTGGTCGGACAATTGTGTGTGTTCGTTGGTGCTTGTTATGTGTGTGGGTGGATAAAGCTCATGCGTAGCACATGAATCAGCCAATCACAAAGTAGAATTTCAAATGCCCCATGCTAGGACTCGCAAGATTTGAAAGTCAGTTCGTCTCCAACCATAGACCGGGAAGCCTGCAAAATTTATTACTTCACTGCTATTTCACAGTTCTACCAGCAAGAAGATAAAACTGTTGGCTTTGTGCGATCGCATGGTGTTTTACATTCAACAGGAACAAAGTACTCAAATCAAGGCAAAAGTCTCATTTTACGTGAGGATCAGTCGTGTTGCACTGTCGCCAGTCACCAGTTGCCGTTACAGCTACAGACGACTCTTCAGATGAAGACGAGGAACTGCAAACTGCTAGGTAAATGCATTATTTCTTATTTACACCCGGTTAGGTTAGGTTAGATGAGGTTTGGTTAATGTCATGGGGGTCTGGGGGCGAAGCCCCCCAGTTAGGAAGCACGGCCATGGTTGGGGGGTCTGGGGGGCGAAGCCCCCCAGTTAGGAAGCACGGCCATGGTTGGGGGGTCTGGGGGGCGAAGCCCCCCAGTTAGGAAACACGAACTCCCTAAGAAGCTTAAAATTATTTTCTTCCGAAGGATTTTAGTGTTTTTCGTTTGATTTTGATAACAGTTCCAGTAGGAAATAACTCGCTTTTGCGTTTTTCCCCCACCCAACACCCCGGTTTCCCACAGGTCCCCCAGTATTCTTGGGGGGATGGGGAAGAACCGCAAAAAAATACGTTTCACGTGATAATAGGCGTCCAACCTGAGTGTTTTCTGTTGTTTTTGGTGTGATTTTTGTTGATTTGGACCGGTCCTTTCCACCAGAAGGCGCTAGTGGCGTTCAACAAAAACTAGCGACTTGCGATAGAAACGAAGGTCAAAATCGATCGAATCACACCAAAAACAACAGAAAACACTAAGGTTGGATGAAAAAATCGGATGAGGGCAACGTGTAAAAATGAGGAGTACGTGTAAAGTTTGGTCTTCCGGGACAAACTTTCAAATGTGAGCGGGTGAGCGGACAAAGCGCGCGCTCGTCTGTTATTGTGATTGGTGGAAGTAAATCGCGTGTAACTCGTTTATTATCAATTTGCGAGAGAAATGTCATAGAAGAAAAGATTCTTGGAATGACCAGTTCTACTAGAAAATGTTAACGAAAATTCAAAAATCTGATGAGGGCAACGTGTAAAAATTGACCATTTTTTCTCGTTTTTCTTTGCCTTATTACTATTTTTGTTGTGTCCACCCTTAGCCCAGTTTTTCTTCATATTATAAGAATGGGAGATGACGGGGGGGGGGAGGCAGTTCTCACTGAAGTTCGTTGCCTTCTTTTTGGTTTATGTTACGGCTGTTCTTCTTGTCTTTTGTAGATCACGAGACCTCTGACCAGGGTTATTAACACTCAGACCCGTGACTCGCCCAAAGTAAAATATAATACAATAGCTTACATGACCACTGGAGGGCTAATGAAGACAAATATAATACTCTCAGGCTCCTAAGTTATAATTAGGAAATATTAGAATTTGGTTATTGTCCAGGTACAACACAGCAGTTTACACGATGACGAGAAAGTTATTTATTTTCAATGCTTCCGCCTTGATCTACGCCATACTTGTCCCGTCTCGCATCCGTCCCTTCCCCTTCTGCCTCGCCCACCCATCCTCCTCTCCTGTCCCCCACCCATCGGCCACACCCATACCCTTTTCCTCTCCTCTGCCACCCTTCCCTCTCCTGCTCTCTCCACCACCATCCTCCTTCCCACTCCAGCCCGACCTCTCCCACATCCTCTCCTCCTGCCTATTCCCCTCCCCTCCCTTATCCCCCTATCCATTCCCCTCCTCCAGCCCCATCCCCTTCCCTGTCCTTCCCCTTCCTAGCCCCCTCCCCCTTCCCTCTCACTGTCCCCGCTCACTCCATTTCCTTCGACCCGGTTTCATGTAGTGTTACTGCCGACCCCGTCAAGGCTGGCTCGCTAATGACGGAGTCCCAGGAGTTTCCAGCTGAGCGGCCATGGTAAGGGCTATACATTTAATCCTTTGTCACTTGCTTGATTATTGATCATTTATTGTATTAAAACCTTACAAAAATGAACACAGAGGATCATATATAACACTCCACTTCCTCTCAACCACGGGAATTTCTGATGTGTTGTGGGGAGGGTGTCAAAGTGTCTGCCCAGCATCGTTCATTGCCTACTTCCACCGCCACACCCACGCCCACACCAGCCGACTGGATCGTTCCTGTAACACATAAGATACTTCCACTTGTTTCCAGGGTGCTCTGTTTACGGGCAACCCTCTATATGGATTTACTTACCACAACAAAGGCAATTTATTTTTTATTTATTCCTGGTACCACCTAACGATTTATCAAACTTTGGAAAGAGTCTCCGTTTCATATTAATTAAATGGTCTTCCGGGGGCGAAATTAAATAAACAAAAATAACAGTCCGGAATCTTGTCTTTATCCCTATATCACTACGGTTCCTCTTCCAACTATACTCTGTTCATTTTACCATGGCGAATTATCACCATCTCTCCGCCATAAATGCTGAGCTATAACAAGAGATTAACACCAGAATTGGTTGCTAGACACGAAGAAGTGCAATGGAAAAGCCGTGGTATCGTCTTATGCTGCCATTAAGCTACGGAAAATAGGATGCAAAGGGACGAAAAGCTCCACCATAGAATATACTTGAAAGGTAGGGAAAATAAACCAAACAAAAAATGCAGCCTTTTCATTTATACTGTTATGATAAAAAATTATCAACATCTATAGTTCATTCATTTAACTTGGCGGAGATGTCATCCTTTTGCAGCCTAATTTCTCGTACCTCAGTGGCAGCATATGACCACAATGGCTCAGCTTTTTTTTTTCCATGGAACTTCTTCGTGACTAGCACGATATTCCAGTGTAAATGTCTAGGTACAGCTCAACACTGACGATAGACAGATGGCAGTTTTACATCTATAGTCTGTTTATTATCACCTGAGGGAAGTGGACCGCTCTCACACCTTGAATACTAAATCGTGGCTGCATGAAATTCGATGAGCCACAGCTGTGAGATGGGACCGAATCTCCACGGTTACTATTCAAATACCTTCCAGTCTGGCTACACATGGCCATCACCCGGGATCAGAAGAGTTACGGATCATTGTCAAATGAAAATATATAGACTACAGTAAAAGTGAACCGAGTATCCAGTCAGTCACCAAAGCTACCCCCACGCCCATAGGACTGCAGTTTCAGTAATCCCACCTACACACGGATTACATGGTGATTTACTGGGATTAAAGTATTTTTCACCTGGATTAAAGTTGAATGCCCCCCAAACAATTCCGATACATATGAAATAATAAAGATAAAAATATAATAAACAGGAAACCGCATGATTCTTTCTACTTGGCCATCCATACCGCATACGAATCCACGAAGTTCTTGATTTTAGTGACGGATTTTTAGTGTTTTTGCTGCTGAGAGAGAGAGAGAGAGAGAGAGAGAGAGAGAGAGAGAGAGAGAGAGATGCACAGACAGAAAAACATGACTCTCCTCATAACAGAAATTATGTGAATGTTTGGCTGTCGTTCCCTTACCCCATTGACCACACCAACAACCACATTAATCAAACGCATCATACTGCACATTGACGTGGTGTGTGTGTGTGTGTGTGTGTGTGTGTGTGTGTGTGTGTGTAAAAATTAGGTAATCAAGTCTGCTTTGTTTCGTTTCTGTAACATGCTTGTGAAGGTGGCTGTGGAGACTATAATTACGGTGGTTGTCGTAGTGGTGTTGACAATGGTGGCAGTAATTATTGTTATAGTGATGATGGCAATTATGGTAACACTATACTCAGTCACCACAGTCCCCAAAATTCAATCTCAGCTAGTTATTATAAAATCCACACTCAACCACCACATCTACACTCACCAACTTATACCCATCTATCATCATTTATCACCCATCTTTCTCTCAAACTCAGCTCCCTATATCCACATCAACCACCCTCATCTATCACATTCAACCAACACAGCCAACCACACCCATCCTCATCTATTCTCTACAACATCCACACTCACCAACCACATTCACTCTAATCCATCCTCATCTTTTTTTTTTTTTTTTTTTATGCGAAGAAGAAGGAACCAAAGGCTATGAGCCCGCAATAACAGTTCCCTCCAAGAGAAAAACAAAATACAATAGAGAGCCAAATTCAAGATCCGATCATTTTGAGATGCCTGGACACACTCATCCCCTCTTCCTCGACATAGCCCTCTTCCTCAACTCTCTTCCACCTTGATTCTTCCAATCCTCCTTCGGTTTCCCCCTTCCTCTCCACTCTCCCTCTCCTTACCCCCTTCCCACTCCACTTCCCTCCCCTATATACGTACAGCAACTCTGATTAGGCCTGAAATTCTCGCGTCGCCCTACACCACAATCTAACCAGGCCTACCCTACCTTACATCCCTTACCTCCTCAACTCTACATAATATTATTCCTGGCTGGGATGAATTTCAGCTGAAGTAACCTTTGAGCTTCGGCCAAACGTGTTTACTTAGGCATCGTGGTAACAAGAAAAATATTTGGCTGGGAAGTGCTACATGACGGTGTTAGAAAATACACACACACACACACACACACACACACACACACACACACACACACACACACACACACACACACACACACAAACAAACACACACACACACCTTAGAGTACGAGGCTTGTCTGATGTGTTGCCTCTTCAACGTGACAAGCTGAAAAGACGTTTGCAAAGTGTCGAGTGGATAATATTTCTTTTTTTTTTTCGACCTCATCGTCCGCTCTCTCTCTCTCTCTCTCTCTCTCTCTCTCTCTCTCTCTCTCTCTCTCTCTCTCTCTCTCTCTCTCTCAAGACAAGAATGGGACGCGACATAGAGTAAGTGGAGCTGAACCTGAGACGGAAGATGGGGTTAGTGGAAGGAGTGAGGGAAGTGAAGGGGGAGGGGGAGGGGGAAGGGCTGAGATAAGGAAGGGACGAGAGAGAGAGAGAGAGAATGATGGGGAGCAGTGTCTTGTTTCATCCTTAGGGTAGTAGTGTAAACAAGGAAGTGAGGCATAGGGTAGACATCAAAGACGGTAAGGAGGTTTGGGATTATCATAAGGTGATTGGTTATAGAATTAGATTTATAACAGTGAGGGGGAAGGGTGGAGAGTGGAAGAGAGGAGGGAAATAGGAGGGGAAAGTGGAGGACAGGGGGGGAAATAGGAGGGGAGAGTGAAGGAGAGGAGGGGAAATATGGGAAGAGCAGGAGAAGTGTTAAGATTTTATATGAGCTAGACATCAAAGCAGACCAGGAGGCTTTCGATTTACACAAGTCAATTGGTTACAGAACTAAAGGGTGGTTATAAAGTCAGGTTACATTGAGAGATACTGAATTATGTAATGTTGCAGGGTAATAATCATCCATGCTCTATATGGCCACTGTACAAACGTTTCTCCTGGTGACGTAAACGTTCCTGAACATCGTGTTAATGACTGCCTTGATCCTCTCGTCCCCTGTGTGACCTGACTTTTGAACCACCCCTTAGATAAACCCTACAGCTGATTCTGGAGAGTGGAAGAGGAGGCAGAGAGTCAAAGAGGGGAGGGGAGAGTGAAAACGGAGGGGAGGAGAGGAAGGGAGAATGGGGGAGAGTAGGAAAAATTAAAAAGGGGATGCTGGAGAACACGAGGGTTCTGGGTAACAGAGGACGGTATAGGAACAGTGTAAACATTAAATCTGATAGGGAGGGGACAGAGTGAAAGGGGAGAGAAAGAGAGAAGCGTGAAGGAAAGGAACGATATGGGTGAGGGGGTACGGGAAAAAAAAATGTGTTACAATTAAATCTGGAAGGGAAGGGGGAGAGAAAAGAAACAATGGAGAGGGAAGTGGAAGAGGGAGGGGGAAAGGGTAATGGAAGGGAGAGGAGGGGAGAGGGGAATGGAAGACGGAACTGGAGAGGGGACTGGAAGAAGGAGGTGGAGAAGTAATTGGAAGGTGTAAGATGATGCATAAAACTCTTACTCTGTGATGCACTGATGAAACACATACGTAAGAAATTACTTAAAAACATAGATACACATATATATGAAATTACATGGAAAAAACATATACACACAGACGAGTAATTCTTGAAAAAGCAGATGTACACATACATGAGAAATTACTTGGAAAAACAGACATACACATACACAACATATTACCTCGAAAACCTGCCTGCACGCAAATGAGACATTCCTTGGAAAAACAGTCATACACAGGCATGAGAAGCTACTGGAATAGTTTTCAAAAGTTTCGCCCACTGGATCCAAATATAGAAACAGAAAATGAAAACATTCTTTTTTGACTGAGTATGCACTGGAGTGGGAGGGATCCGGGAACAGGAGCAGGAAATTAGAAAAGCTGGGAAAACTTTGCCCTTTTACTCTGACCTGACTTAACACTGCCATCTCTCCATCTTGAATACAGAGCTGTACTAACAGATTAAAACTAGAATGATGCTAGCCACAAAGGATTGCTATGAAAATTATACAGAGCCGCAGTTTTTTTTTTGTTTTTCTGCCACGCAATAACTTACAAAAACACGAAAAATTGGCCAAGTTAAGGTAGCAGACCAGTGTATTACAAAAGGATGAAAATCTGGGCCAAGTTAAAGTGAAAGAATTATACAAAGCATATTTAATATTACACAAGACCGTAAATCTGGGACATGTCAAGGTGAAAAAACCATAGGAAGTGTTTAATTAAATGGCTCACACACCCATTCACATACTACTAAGCGGATAAAGAATAATGGTTTTAAATTTTCTAACGATATTTACTTCCACATCGGCCTTTTATCGAGAAAGTAGATTGATTTTAACTAGTGGAAGAATCATATAATGCAAACAATTTTCATTTGCATACATAATATCGATGCCAAAAATTCCTAATACTGAATTCCTGATGGGAGGGGAGTGATTTGTATATATGTAGAACAAGGAAGTGAGTCATGCATCGAAATGAAACGCTACACACACACACACACACACACACACACACACACACACACACACACACACACACACACGCACGCACGTACAGTTTCGCGATTCATTCATTACGCCGCTTCCTGTAAGCGGTCATACTCCGTCAGGTATATTCACGCTAACATGCACTCTGTGTGTGTGTGTGTGTGTGTGTGTGTGTGTGTGTGTGTGTGTGTGTGTTTATTTTTTATCGCTTTGCATGCATATAGTATGGATGTATGTATTTGTGTGTATGTGACTGTCTCTATCAATCTCTCTGCATGCACCTATCTATCTATTATCTATTTTTCCATCAATTTATCAGTCTGATACACAATGCACAAAGCTGGGACAAATAAAAACAATAATTCAGATATAGATACTTCACCACAAAATCACAATACACTTATACAGTACCCAAATTTTCAACATACTTCCCTACTTCTACAAATTCACAGACAAGACAAATTCTCTCTCAGTTCCATGGAGACCAAAAACAATGGCACTTATGATATTTGTTTATCCCGTTCAATATTTTCTGCTGTGTTGGTTGACAGGACCAATATCGTCTCGAGTATTTGACCTCCTGCCTCTGTGTGTGTGTGTCTGTGTGTTCTTACCTTACCTAATTATTCTTACCTAATTGTATCTTTACAGGAATGAGTCAAGCTCGTACTGTCCCGTGTCTTAAACCATATTTATCGTACATATCCTTAAATTTGTGAATTGTTTTGGCACACACTATTTCATTTGGTAGTGCATTCCATTGATCAATTGCTCTGTTTGGGAAGCTGAATTTCCTTACGTCTTTATCACCTCTCTTCTTATGCAGTTTTTTGCAGTGTCCTCTTGCTGATGCTTCTCCATATGTTAAGTAATCATTTATGTCTATTTTCTCCTTTCCTGATATGCACTTATATAGCATTATCATGTCACCTCTTTTCCTTCTCTCCTGTAGCGTTGGTAGTTCCAGTTTATTTAGTCTTTCTTCGTAGCTTAGGTCCCTTAAGCCTGGTATCCATCTTGTAGCAGCCCTTTGAACTTTTTCAATCTTGTTTATATGCTTTTTGAGATGAGGACTCCAGATTACTGATGCATATTCCAGGGTTGGTCTAATGAATGATGTTATTATCCTTCTTAGCATGTCTTCATTTATGTATGTGAATGCTGTTCTCATAATTGCAAGCAGTGTATACATGTTCTGTACCTTCTCGCTGATGTGGTCAGCCGGAGATAGTCTGTTATTGATAATCACACCTAGGTCTTTCTCTCTTTCTGATGTGCATAGGGTTTTATTTCCTAACTTATAATCCCAATCAGGTCTTTTTCCACTTTTACCAAACTTGATTACATGACACTTATCTACATTGAATTCCATTTGCCATGTACTACTCCATTCATGAAGTTTATTTAATTCTTCTTGTAGCTCTTTACAAGAGTCTGTGTTAGTAATTCTCCTTTGTATTTTTGCATCATCTGCAAACATATTCAGATAGCTCTCATTTCCAGTGTTACTGTTTATATCATTTATATACACTAAAAACATGATTGGTGCCAGCACTGAACCCTGTGGTACTCCACTAGTCACTTCTTTCCATGATGAGTAGTTTCCTCTTAGTACTGTCCTCATTTCTCTTTTTATGAGAAAGTCTTGCATCCAACAAAACAGTTTGCCTCGAATTCCTCCTTGATGGTACAGTTTCCATAAAAGTCTTTGGTGTGGTACTGTGTCAAAAGTTTTCTTGAAATCTAAATAAATACTGTCCACCCATCCTTCCCTTTCCTGTATTGTGTTTGTTACTCTGTCATAGTAGCTCAACAGATTAGTAACACATGATTTTCCTTTTCTGAAACCAAACTGTCTTTCTGTTATCATACTGTGTTCTTCTAGATGATTTACCCAAGCTTTTCTTATAAGTTTTTCTAATACCTTGCTTACAACACTGGTCAGTGATACTGGTCGGTAGTTAAGTGGATTTTGTCCATTTCCTTTCTTGAATAAGGGGACAATATTTGCTTTTTTCCAAATATCAGGCAGTTTACCTTGACTCAAGGATTTCTTCAAAATTAAAAGTAATGGTTTACTTAACTCCTTTGCACATTCTCGTAATACCCAACATGAAATTTCATCAGGACCACTTGCTTTTCCTCTGTCTAATCTACTTAACTCCTCCTGTATTACTTTTTCTGCTATTTGTATATCTGGTAGTATGTGTGGACATGCGTGTTCTACATATTCCCTCTCAAAATTTTTTTCTTCTGTAAAAATTTATTGGAAATTCTTATTTAGTGCTTCACAAATATCTTTCTCTTGCGTATAAGTGATTCCCTCGTCCGTAATGGATTGTATTATATCTTTTACTTTGGTTTTGCTTCTGAGATAGCTGTAAAACAGCTTTGGTTGATTAGTACTTTTATTTATTATATCCTTCTCAAACTGTTTTTGGGCTTCCCTCCTTATTCTTGTATAGTCGTTTCTTGCCTGTTTGTAATTATTATACGCCCTTTCACTATTGTGTCTTCTGTATCTATTCCACAACAAATCTCTTCTTTCTTTTGATTTTTTACATTCTGTATTGAACCATTTCTGTATTTTCTTATCTGCTTCTTTGTGCTGTGGGATGTACTTCTGGACTCCTATTTCATAAAATTCACAATTTTTTTTTATATACAGCATTTAAATCTTGTCCTCTAAGCTCATTTTCCCAATCAACTTCTAAGAAATACTTCTTTAGGTCTTGATAATTTCCCTTTTTATAGTTTAGGCTCTTTTTGTAACTGTCATTGCTGTTTACTATGGCATATGCTATCCTGAAGTTAAAATTTAGTACTGCATGATCGCTTTTGCCGAATGGAGGGTGATATATTAAACTGTCAATATCATTTTCTTGCCTAGTAAATATTAGATCTAGCACTGAAGGTACATCAAGTCCTCTTTTTCTAGTGGTTTTCCTCACATGTTGCGTTAAGAAAAACTCTTGTACGAGATCCAGGAGCTTTTGGTCCCAACAGCTTTCTTGGCTATTTATATCTAGAGTATTCCAATTTATATTTGTATTGAAGTCCCCAGTTAGTATAATTCTTTCCGATTTCTCTTCCATTTTATGTAGTAATGATCTTATACCTTGAACTGTACTCTCTGCCAGGTCCTCATATTCGTTTCTTTCCCATGTGTTTGATCTGGGTGGCATGTACAAATTGGCTACAATTACTTTACCTTCAGCTGTGTCCATCTCTACGGCAATCAGTTCTACTTGTGATGGTATATCTAGTTTTATTTCCTTGACTTTTAGATTTTTCTTAGTTGATATTATAATTCCTCCTCCTTTTTTTAAATTTCTGTCTCTTCTCCATATATTGTATTCCTCTAAGTTTAGTATGTCATTGGATATCCTTGGTGTTAATTTTGTTTCAGTTAGGCATATTATTTGTGGTTCATTTTCTCTGACATAATCATTCATCTCTAGTAATTTAGATACCATTCCATCCACATTTGAGTACATCAACTTTATCATCTTGTTTATATACTTGTCATGACATGGTTCTACTACCTTTTTTCCTTTTTCTTCCATCCTGTTTGTGTACCACTTTCGTACCTGCAATCCTATTACTTTGTAAAAAAAATTCTTCTTCTCCTCTTCTGATCTTCCCTCATTTTTTGAGTGTGTGTGTTTGTGTGTGTGTGTAAATGCTGTTGTTATTGGAGTGAGACAGAGAGAGAAAGGGAATACTTCATGTTTCTAAGTTGTTGTTGACGGTGATGATGATGATGATGATGATGATGACAGTCTTTTAATGACGATAATGAAGATGATAATTATGGAGGCTTTTTGATGATGATGATGATGTCTACTGTTAATCATGGGAAACAAACACCAGGCTTTCCCAGTACCGTAAATAATGTCCAAACTGAAATATAATGTTAGACCAAACGATTATACCTGTGCCCCCCAAAACCCACATCTCCCTCAAAACACACAAACGAAGCCAACATGGAAGGAGGCACAAGGCTAATTGGATTCGCGATGCATTCCTTTCCTTGCTATGGCCTCTTACCACCCAAATGTAGCGCCAGTCTGACCAACCTGAAAGGATATTAATACCACGTTCGATTCTTCCATAAATTAAAGAAAGGCGGTTTACATGAGCAGATACTGAATAATATCTGAATCAACTATAGTAAATGTATTAAATACTTGCTTCAGTTATATCGGTAGTCCAAAAATATTTCATCATCATCACCATCATCATCTAGTCACAAATGGAGTACGAATATCTAAAGGAATCTATGGATCTTGATCTATTTAGGGACATGAGTCAAAGGAAACAAAGACCTGTCCCTACCCTCAAGTACAACACTGCCGATGGGTGGTTCATTTGCTATAGCCTTGTCATTACCCTGGTCACGACTCTCCTAATCTAACCTTACCTAATCTATATATTCATGTGTTACGACAGTAGGGTCTTTCATTCCCATCCCTAAAGAAATAATGAGTAGGTTTTTCAGTTGATTTAATTATCTCAATTTCTGGAAGAGGAAGAGGCACACATCCTTCTTTTTACTGCCCATGAACAACTAAATGTGAGCTTGTACCCCTCGTTGCCAAGGACCCAGCCAAGCATAACACTGGCGCCTTCACTCTCATTTTCCGCCTTCAATCTGACCTTTATCATGGACACAAAAATACCCTCGAACTTTATCCTCTTGACATGGCTTCAATTAAAGTAGAATTTCGTTGCTGGTGCAGCAGGCTCCCTTGCCCCTATTCTGCTGCGATTTATTTTGCATTCTCCACCTTGACTTTCTCTTAATTTTGTCATGGATACAATAACGCCCCAAATTCTATCCTCTTAGTACGGCTTCACTTTGGAACGAATTTTCGTTGTTGGATACGGAGGCTTCCTAGCGCCTCTTTTGCTGCGATTTGTTTTACGTACTGCCAGTTAATCGCTGAATAAAACAATGTGATAACAGCAATTACGAACAAACATTGAACAGAAACGCTTTTACCATCAGCAGTATCTAATTGTTACAGACATATCAGTCGAACTACTTATTTCTGTGCTCACATTTTTCAATATATATATATATATATTTTTTGTATTTCTATCTGCAGCGCCCTTTCTTCCTCGCGTCCCTCCGTCCCTCACTAACCCTCTATTAGGTAATTAATAAACATCTGCATCAGACAGACCTGACACCAAATACTGCGTAAACCGGACATTCCAGTCCATCTGCTTATTAATTTCCACAGTATGGCCCGGTCCTTACCTTTTATTTTTTTTCTTAACTGCTTTCTTGAGTGTTCTTACTTCCTCACTCCGGTCTCTTTATTATTTTTTTTTTACTGCTGTGTCCTCACCTCCTCACAACTTTCCGTCCTTCGCTCTCTCTTTTTTTTTTTTCGTTTTGTTTTATTTTCTACTGCTTTCTTCTACTTGGCCACTTTCTTCCTTCCTCATGTCCCTCACAGACGCTGCTACGGAAGTTAACCCAAGACGTCCCATCGACGTATGGATACGTTGCAACATTTTGCATTTGCCAGTTCTGACGACGTACTGGTACATTGTGCAATTGCAAGGTTCATAATTTGCACAATTTTCAATTTTCGTGCGTGATTTTTCGTACGTATACACGGGACACCTTCCTCTATTCCTCTACAAGATGCCAAGCAGGGACAATGCCTTACACCGGATAACCTCCCCCCCCCTGCACGCCATTGTCTCGGCAATTCACCTGTTACCAGTGACCTGGTCAATAAAGACATTCAGGGCCAGAGTGATTCCCCAATCGATGACAATGTGGAGGACAAAGTTTACATAGCATTAGAGGAAGAAACAGTCAGAAATGATGAGCAGGTAATTTGGCATAAAAAGGTCAGGTATGGTGATGAGTTAGTGAGTGAAACAATGCTTATAATGCCTACATTACTGTTTGGAAACTAATATACTCTCGTTCCACATATAAATTCGTACCAAGTAAATAAATAAATACCGTTTATGAGTGGTGTGAAATAGTTACCCTCCCGTAGAACTCGTTTTCTTTGGTGCCAGCCTGTTAGAAAACTCAGTAAGGAAAGGAGGTACTGCTACCTGGATTGAGTATTTTAAACCTCAGGTGAGCAATTTCTCTATGAATTTTCGATGTTTCTCACCAAAAGCGGATGTTTGAGCCAAAAAAAAAAATGTTTGAAAATACCTCGGGATTGGGGGGTGTCGGAGGTCTGAAATAGCTCGGGACTTGACGGGTTAATAAACTGGTATATTGAGCAGAATCTGAGGGCCAAATACTGCGTCTGCTGGAGATCAAAGGTGCTGCAGCCGCCCCACTAATGACGTTACTCCACAAACACCAAAGGATACAATGCCAAAAAATTTTCCCTCCACACTTTTGCCCGCTGAGTTGGAATGGCGGTGGTGTGGCAAAGGGATTTTTTTTTTTTTTAAGATCACGGGCGGGTGTTGCTTGTGTGGTGGGTATGTAACGACGTGTAAGAGATGTTAATTTTACATAATTTTGTAGCTTTTCTGAATGGGATATAAGGTTTGATGATGATGATGATGATGATGATGATGACGATGATGCTGTGTCATGATTTTCTGGCAAGAGGTAGATGTTCATTTGAATTAAGTTATGTTTCTAATGAGAAAATTGTGACGAGACGACGACGACGACGACGACAATAATGATTTTCGTGGTGATGATGATGATGATATATTTCTGAAGGTATTCATTTCCACTTAGGTACATTTTTGGATACTAATTTTCATTGAGCAACACCAAAGGAAACACTGGCCAAAAACTTCCCCAAAGTTTTTGCCCATTAGGACGGAACGGCGGTGCTGGCGGAAACATTTTTTTTTTTCTTTTCTTTTTAGCATCAGCTGCGAAAGTTGTTGGTTTTGTGGATACGTAACCAGAGTCTTTGCGACATTTCTCGAGGAATTCTTACTTCTTTGTTTCCAGTAATCGTTAATTAATCCATATTTTTAAAGGGTTTTGGTTTTTATTTAATTTTCAAGACAATATTATCTATCTATCTATCTATATCTATCTATCTATCTATATACTGTATATATATACCAAATAGTAGAATTAGAGAAATAACGGGAGTGCAGCCGGTCGATGAATATGTTAGGTTCTCACGATGGAAGTGGCTAGGACATGTGTATAGGAGACAGCGAATAGTACGAGGTACACCAGGGTGAGTGGCACTTGGTAGGAGAGGTAGAGGAAGGCCAAAAGAGACGTGGGTGAGGACAATGAGACGGGAAGCTGGAGATGAGTTTTGGGGAGAGCTTGAGGAGTTAGCACAAGATAGGATGTTATGGTGTGAGTTCATCGAGGCCCTATGCATCCCCGAGGGTGCCACAGGAAATGATATATATATATATATATATATATATATATATATATATATATATATATATATATATATATATATATATATATATATATATCACTATCTATCACTCAGGGTTATTTCAACTGAGGAACTTCGCAGGAAGTATTGCCCAATATTTAGCTCTATCTTTTTTGCTCATATGGGCAGAACAGTGTGGCAGGGATTTTTTTTATTAGGTCGAAGCATCTGGACGCACGCACGCACACACACACACACACACACACACACACACACACACACACACACACACACACACACACACACACACACACAAATGCACCTCCCCCCAACGCACACACACATGCACCCAGCCACCTCCCCCATCCCCAACACACTTTCTGTCTTTCCACAAGCCTTGCCCGTTCCTCAAACTTACACAGAAGCGATTGGACCTGAACTGGTGGCAACTGTGGGGAACTAATGCTGAGGTTTGTGAAGACGTAGTGGGCGGTGAGTGGGTGGGTGGGTGGGTGTGCTTGGCGGCTCTTGGTAGTAAAGTCACGTCCTTTCCCTTGTTGGACCGTGGGGTCAACTGTGGTACCAAGTTGTAATTATCTCGCCTCTTTTACCACCTGGGTTTAGTTTCTTTCCTCCAAGTTTTAGTTTGTACAGACGCTTTGTTTTCACTTCATGGAAAAGGGCCACTCCAACAACCAGATACGAAGTCAGGGTTGCTCAAATTAACTTACGTTGTAGGAATAAGTCGTCTTGGTTATTTATCAAGGGACCCTTCAAATATGATTACACTTGGCCTGAGCTGATAGGGGTTAGGGACTTCTGAGTAAATGAGCTTATCTGTATCATTAGCATCATCATTCTTATTCTGCCGCTAAACCGCCTCCTTCTTTAGAATCTACTACCATTTTCATATGACACTGATCTAATCTCCCTTTACTCGCTGTGAAATTTGGGCCAGAAAATGTCTACTTTACCAGTTATGTCTTCACTATCCTCCTCCACCTCCTCCTCCTTATCATCATCATCATCATCATCATCATCATCATACCTCGAAAACTTTTTTTCTCACATTCCATCACCAATACAAGCTTCCATTAAATCCCCTGTGTTTTGAGAAGCTATATATTCCAGTCAATTTTACATAAAGAATGCCATTACAAGCTTCTATTAACTCCACCTCTCAAGCACCTACATTTTATCAGGTAATTATTTCCTACAAATGCCTTTTCCACCCTCAATTACACCCAGCCACCTGCATCATTGTCTAATGGCCTCATAGCACCCTGTCACACTGGCTAACTTTAAGGGCAACCTCGAAACTTGGGCAGAAAATCAGCTGAAATCGCTGACCAGCTATCACACACGGACTCTGCGATCGTCGGCATTTGTTGTGAACCTTACCGACAAAAATGGCTGATCGCTTAAGACGGCGGAGTGAGGCAACTGGCTCTCTGTTATTGCTAATTTGGAGCAGAACACGGTCAGGGAGAGGGAAAGACGCCTGCGGAGGACATGCTATACACTTTTCATCTTACCTTGTCCAAGATTTTCGTCTTATTGCAACTTAAGTTCAGGTAGCTCAATGGCAGAAATTTTGCGGTAAATTTCATGCATTTTAATGACAGAAGAAGGCAATACTGACTTTTACATCCTTTACGTAGCACTGCTTCGTTACCATCATCATAATGTGTTAATCTATGGTTACAAAAGCATTCCAGATGAAGGGATGACAATTATAGTTCAAGTAAAATTGAAGAGAAAATAGCCGGCTTCATCTTATAACAGACGTATTCTAGGTGGCACAGGAGGTTTCATGGCATCCTTTCCTTTGCGATTTAATTTCAAACAGCACCTTAGCTTTCTCTTACAAATATATGTTTATATATTTCATCGATGCAGTTGGTATTACGAAAGTACAAGAGGATACTGAGATGTAATGTGGACAATAAATCGCTAACGATGAGCAGAACCCTTTAGAATACAAGCCCACAGTTTCGAGTAACCCACCAAAAAACGTATCGCACCCTTGACAGCACTTAGCATTGTGTAACACAGGACAAAAAAATGTATTTCATGAGTCAGTTTGTGATGTAATTCATTTTTTTTTTTTTTAAGGCAGACGACGCAGTGAATTAGCAGACTTAAACTGGTGTCTGGCTATCAACCATTAAGTACCTAAAAGGAAAACGAAAAAAAACAAAACTATTAGAGTCCACAGTCATTTGAAACTTTCCAGCGTCCCCATCTTCCTTAATCCTTTGAGTGGTGGGGATTTCCTGTAACTATACTCCGTTTTTTTTATTGAGGCGAAGATGCGCTTGACATGTTGATGATGTTTGGGTGAATGCAACATGTCCAAAAAATATTTACTAACCCAAATTTCCCCCTCAGATATTTGTTGTCAGTTAACATTGCTAGACTATGAAGTAATGTTGCATTCAACCAATAATCACCAATCTGTCAAGTGCATCTTCGCCTCGATTAAAAAAAAAAAAAAAAAAAAAAAAAAAAACGAGTAGTTTCCAGCATCGGTAGCGCCTTCCAGTACCTTGTCTCTCACATTTGCTACACTTTCCAGCTCTAACTACCACACTTTCCAGCTCTTAACACCTTACAAAGTACCACCTGCAGTACGTACTCTGTCAGCAATATCCTCTTACGACCACAAATCAGGCTCAGCAGTTCGTAAATACCCATTTAACGTAGTATTGCGACCTCCAGCTGACCCATTGTTATTACACCAGTTCCTCAAGAGCTGGGTGGAATAGTGGAATATCAGGGGAACTTTTCATGTCCCCGAATGTACAAGAATGGTCAGTTTTTATCCCTTTCATTTGAAGGTACGAACACTAACATTTAGGACTGTTTTGGTCAAGCTTGTTCTACCATAAGCTGAATAATATTGTCGAAATAGAAAGAAAAAAGTACGTCCTTCTAGTGACCCATCTCCAGTTACAAAAATCTAGCTGAAACTATGTAAAACTGCAAGACGAGAGAGAGAGAGAGAGAGAGAGAGACGGATGTATTTTACTTATGAGACGTTAATGCTATATCTAACCCCTCCATTTGTAAATATTCCAAACTAATTGTAGTACTTGAGGAGATGCAGAATACAATATACACAATTCGAAAAATCAATCTTACGCAAATTAGGAAAAAAAAAAATTCCAGCCCGAGGACAAAATGTTGGTGACGAGGTTAAGGCTACATTTAATCTCTGTCAAAAAAATCTTTATTAATATCATCCGGAGATGGCATGGAATAAAATAAAAAATTATCTAGTGCTAAGGAGGTTAACTTGGGCGGGCGAGGAAGTTGGCTCAAGTTGGACGAGGAGGAAACTCAAGTTCTACTCTTGTGGTTCACGAGGACTGGCCTGGAAACCTTAAGTCGGATTATTATCTTAGCTTTCTGGTCTTTTGTTTTTAGCATGATTTATCTTTTATCTTTCTCGTCCCTTATTTTCAGTTTATTTATGAAAGCTTTTGAAATTAGTATCGAAAAGCATAATATTTTTAAATATATAAAAGAGGTTGTAAAGAAAGGATGAAGTATAATAATTTCAAAGGTAAAACAATTTCTGGAGTGAAATATGAAAAAAAATTACATAGAAACTGTAATGTTCAAAAGCGTAGGCTACTAATTTATGTGATAATTTTTAATAAGGACTGAGGCTGAAAAGACTGAGTGGACTTTGAGTACAATAATGTAAGGATTTTAACAGCGGTAAAATTATCAGGAGCAAAAAATATATAATCTGTCTATATACCTAGGCTGCTTCCCCCAAGGAAAGGGAGGTAGCCGAGACACGATGACACACTCTCAAATACATTCATTCGCATCTTAGCCCCAAAGGGGAGAAGGGACAGATCCTCACTGCACCACACCGCACGAGGGTCAACTGCGCAGTTCAATCAGCGACATCCGCAGCAGGGCCCGACAACAGAGCTGGTTTACCCCTGCCGCATCATAATAGACCCATCCCCTTACCCACACCTGACCTGATCAGATCAAATGCTGGAGAATATCCCCTCAGGGCTGCGTCATCATTTATTCATTCACAATTTCTCTCCACTTATTTCTGTCATGCACAGCCACTCTTCCTTGCTCAACAGATATCCCTCTCGCATCCAACACTCTCTTCACACTGTCCATCCATCCTCTGGTCTCCCTCTCAGCCTTACACTTCTCACATCAGATCTAGTTATCTTTTTCACCAGTCTCTCATTATCCATTCTCTCCATATGCCCAAATCATCACAACACCCTCTGCTCAACTCGATCAGCCATCTCCCGAGCAACTCTAGTTTTCCTTCGCACTTCATCATTTCTCACTCGATCCATACGCATCACTCCACACATACTCCGAAGATACCTCATCTCCATTACATTCAAACTTTTCCTCTCTGCTACACTCATATTCCATATTTCAGCCCCATATAACACAGTCGGTACCACAACACCTTGATACAGCCTTCTCTTTACATCCATTCTAAGCGAACGACATCTAAACACTTTTTTCATTCCTCCCAACACCTTTCCTACTTCATTCATTCTAAACTTCACTTCTGCATCTATTCTTCCATTCACAGCAACATGCAACCCTAAATACGTAAAACACTCTACCTCCTCAAGCAACTCACCATTTCAAACTATATTCATCCTCCTGCCATCTACCAACCTTGTACACTTCATCACTTTACTCCTATTCTCATTTACTTTAAATTTCCTCCTTTGACACACTCTTCCAAACTCCTCTACCAACTGTCTCAATCTCTCCTCTGAATCAGCCACCAGTGCAGTATCATCTGCAAACGGTAGCTGCTTCAGAGTCCACTCTCAATCATCAACATTCACCAGACTCAGACCTCCACCTAACATTCTTGCATTCACCTCCCTTACAACACCATCCATATAAATATTAAACAACCAAGGTGACATCACACATCCCTGCCGCAGCCCCACTCTCACGCAAACCAATCATTTACAGTATTACCCACTCTTACACACGCTCTACTATTTACATAAAAACTTTTCACCCCCTTTAGTAACCTACCATCAAGTCCATACGGTCTTAAAACAGTCCACAAAGCCTCCCTATCAAGTCTATCATATGCTTTCTCTAAATCCACGAATGCCCAAAACACATCCTTGCCTTTCACTAAATACTTTTGACACACTTGTCTCACAGCAAACACCTGATCCACGCATCCCCTCCCTCTCCTAAAGCCACACTGCTCATCACCAATCACTCCCTCTGTGCCCTCTCTAACCCTCTTAATTAACACTCTACCATACACCTTACCTACAACACTCAACAGACTTATACCCCTAAAGCTAGTACATTCATACTTATCACCCTTACCTTTATACAACGGGACCACACGAGCACTTGCCCAGTCAATTGGCACCATACCTTTCACAAAACACACATTCAACAGTCTTACTAACCAGTCAGCAATAGTCTCTCCACCACCCTTCAGGCATTCCAGAGCACACCCATCCATACCTGTAGCTTTCCTTTTTTTCATCTCCTTTACTGTCTCCTGCACTTCCTCTGTGATCACAGAATCATTCAACTCTCCCAACACATTTATTCCTTGCACCCTTTCATCTTCCACAATCTCAGCCTCCCTTTCCTCCTCTACATTTAACAATCTTTCAAAATACTCTACCCATCTCTTCCTTACTGCATCCATCTCAGTTAACATCCTTCCCTCCTCTGCTTTTACTCGCTCTTCCTTCCCAGATTCTCCCTATCGCACCCTTTTCATCTCCTTCCAAAACATTTTCTTATTCTGTTGAAAGTTCTCAGTCAGCCGCCTACCCCACCTCTCATCTGCTGCCGCTTTAGCATCACGCACAGCCCTTCTCGCCCTATTCCTCTTTTCCTTATACCTCTCATATGACACCTCATCCTTCCTCTGCAGCCACATTTCATATG